>NW_027445129.1:300000-600000 GCF_048569485.1 Anomaloglossus baeobatrachus | reverse complement strand
GGGCTATCAGACGGTCACCTCTGTAGCTGTAGTGTCATTTTTCCTATGGTCCAATGTGTAAATTAAACAAAAAAGTGCACGTTTGTTATGATGTCCAAGATGGGGACCAGGATGTGGACATAATAAAAAATTAGGGAACATGATAGGAGACATTTCTACAATACATATAATCATTCTTATCTATCTAATACGATGACAACAGCTCTCCATACCTGCAGTCCACCACAAGGACCACCCTCTCTAATCCCTGAAAAATGAAATCATCCTCAGTGACGAAGAGAGGGGGCCAAGCGCCCCCCATGGTACCAGAGCATTGACTCTTCTAAGAGTCCTAAGAGTCCTGCTCACACTGATGGGGTGAAGCTGTGGGACCCTATTTTCAGAGATGATGTCCTCCACCCAACTCTCAAAAAGCTGAAAGGGTCTTCAGTAGAGATGGATAGTCGAGCTGGGCTATCAGACGGTCACCTCTGTAGCTGTAGTGTCATTTTTCCTATGGTCCAATGTGTAAATTAAACAAAAAAGTGCACGTTTGTTATGATGTCCAAGATGGGGACCAGGATGTGGACATAATAAAAAATTAGGGAACATGATAGGAGACATTTCTACAATACATATAATCATTCTTATCTATCTAATACGATGACAACAGCTCTCCATACCTGCAGTCCACCACAAGGACCACCCTCTCTAATCCCTGAAAAATGAAATCATCTTCAGGGACGAAGAGAGGGGGCTAAGCGCCCCCCATGGTTTTAGAGCATTGACTCTTCTAAGAGTCCTAAGAGTCCTGCTTACACTGATGGGGTGCAGCTGTGGGACCCTATTTTCAGAGATGATGTCCTCCACCCAACTCTCAAAAAGCTGAAAGGGTCTTCAGTAGAGATGGATAGTCGAGCTGGGCTATCAGACGGTCACCTCTGTAGCTGTAGTGTCATTTTTCCTATGGTCCAATGTGTAAATTAAACAAAAAAGTGCACGTTTGTTATGATGTTCAAGATGGGGACCAGGATGTGGACATAATAAAAAATTAGGGAACATGATAGGAGACATTTCTACAATACATATAATCATTCTTATCTATCTAATACGATCACAACAGCTCTCCATACCTGCAGTCCACCACAAGGACCACTCTCTCTAATCCCTGAAAAATTAAATCATCCTCAGTGACGAAGAGAGGGTGCTAAGCGCCCCCCATGGTCTCAGAGCATTGACTCTTCTAAGAGTCCTAAGATTCCTGCTCACACTGATGGGGTGCAGCTTTGGGACCCTATTTTCAGAGATGATGTCCTCCACCCAACTCTCAAAAAGCTGAAAGGGTCTTCAGTAGAGATGGATAGTCGAGCTGGGCTATCAGACGGTCACCTCTGTAGCTGTAGTGTCATTTTTCCTATGGTCCAATGTGTAAATTAAACAAAAAAGTGCACGTTTGTTATGATTTCCAAGATGGGGACCAGGATGTGGACATAATAAAAAAATAGGGAACATGATAGGAGACATTTCTACAATACATATAATCATTCTTATCTATCTAATACGATGACAACAGCTCTCCATACCTGCAGTCCACCACAAGGACCACCCTCTCTATTCCCTGAAAAGTGAAATCATCCTCAGTGACGAAGAGAGGGGGCTAAGCGCCCCCCATGGTCTCAGAGCATTGACTCTTCTAAGAGTCCTAAGAGTCCTGCTCACACTGATGGGGTGCAGCTGTGGGACCCTATTTTCAGAGATGATGTTCTCTACCCAACTCTCAAAAAGCTGAAAGGGTCTTCAGTAGAGATGGATAGTCGAGCTGGGCTATCAGACGGTCACCTCTGTAGCTGTAGTGTCATTTTTCCTATGGTCCAATGTGTAAATTAAACAAAAAAGTGCACGTTTGTTATGATGTTCAAGATGGGGACCAGGGACCAGAATGTGGACATAATAAAAAATTAGGGAACATGATAGGAGACATTTCTACAATACATATAATCATTCTTATCTATCTAATACGATCACAACAGCTCTCCATACCTGCAGTCCACCACAAGGACCACCCTCTCTAATCCCTGAAAAATGAAATCATCCTCAGTGACGAAGAGAGGGGGCTAAGCGCCCCCCATGGTCTCAGAGCATTGACTCTTCTAAGAGTCCTAAGAGTCCTGCTCACACTGATGGGGTGCAGCTGTGGGACCCTATTTTCAGAGATGATGTTCTCCACCCAACTCTCAAAAAGCTGAAAGGGTCTTCAGTAGAGATGGATAGTCGAGCTGGGCTATCAGACGGTCACCTCTGTAGCTGTAGTGTCATTTTTCCTATGGTCCAATGTGTAAATTAAACAAAAAAGTGCACGTTTGTTATGATGTCCAAGATGGGGACCAGGATGTGGACATAATAAAAAATTAGGGAACATGATAGGAGACATTTCTACAATACATATAATCATTCTTATCTATCTAATACGATGATAACAGCTCTCCATATCTGCAGTCCACCACAAGGACCACCCTCTCTAATCCCTGAAAAATGAAATCATCCTCAGTGATGAAGAGAGGGGGCTAAGTGCCCCCAATGGTCTCAGAGCATTGACTCTTCTAAGAGTCCTAAGAGTCCTGCTCACACTGATGGGGTGCAGCTGTGGGACCCTATTTTCAGAGATGATGTCCTCCACCCAACTCTCAAAAAGCTGAAAGGGTCTTCAGTAGAGATGGATAGTCGAGCTGGGCTATCAGACGGTCACCTCTGTAGCTGTAGTGTCATTTTTCCTATGGTCCAATGTGTAAATTAAACAAAAAAGTGCACGTTTGTTATGATGTCCAAGATGGGGACCAGGATGTGGACATAATAAAAAATTAGGGAACATGATAGGAGACATTTCTACAATACATATAATCATTCTTATCTATCTAATACGATGACAACAGCTCTCCATACCTGCAGTCCACCACAAGGACCACCCTCTCTAATCCCTGAAAAATGAAATCATCCTCAGTGACGAAGAGAGGGGGCTAAGCGCCCCCATGGTCTCAGAGCATTAACTCTTCTAAGAGTCCTAAGAGTCCTGCTCACACTGATGGGGTGCAGCTGTGGGACCCTATTTTCAGAGATGATGTCCTCCACCCAACTCTCAAAAAGCTGAAAGGGTCTTCAGTAGAGATGGATAGTCGAGCTGGGCTATCAGACGGTCACCTCTGTAGCTGTAGTGTCATTTTTCCTATGGTCCAATGTGTAAATTAAACAAAAAAGTACACGTTTGTTATGATGTCCAAGATGGGGACCAGGATGTGGACATAATAAAAAATTAGGGAACATGATAGGAGACATTTCTACAATACATATAATCATTCTTATCTATCTAATACGATGACAACAGCTCTCCATACCTGCAGTCCACCACAAGGACCACCCTCTCTAATCCCTGAAAAATGAAATCATCCTCAGGGACGAAGAGAGGGGGCTAAGCGCCCCCCATGGTTTTAGAGCATTGACTCTTCTAAGAGTCCTAAGAGTCCTGCTTACACTGATGGGGTGCAGCTGTGGGACCCTATTTTAAGAGATGATGTCCTCCACCCAACTCTCAAAAAGCTGAAAGGGTCTTCAGTAGAGATGGATAGTCGAGCTGGGCTATCAGACGGTCACCTCTGTAGCTGTAGTGTCATTTTTCCTATGGTCTAATGTGTAAATTAAACAAAAAAGTGCACGTTTGTTATGATGTCCAAGATGGGGACCAGGATGTGGACATAATAAAAAATTAGGGAACATGATAGGAGACATTTCTACAATACATATAATCATTCTTATCTATCTAATATGATGATAACAGCTCTCCATATCTGCAGTCCACCACAAGGACCACCCTCTCTAATCCCTGAAAAATGAAATCATCCTCAGTGATGAAGAGAGGGGGCTAAGTGCCCCCAATGGTCTCAGAGCATTGACTCTTCTAAGAGTCCTAAGAGTCCTGCTCACACTGATGGGGTGCAGCTGTGGGACCCTATTTTCAGAGATGATGTCCTCCACCCAACTCTCAAAAAGCTGAAAGGGTCTTCAGTAGAGATGGATAGTCGAGCTGGGCTATCAGACGGTCACCTCTGTAGCTGTAGTGTCATTTTTCCTATGGTCCAATGTGTAAATTAAACAAAAAAGTGCACGTTTGTTATGATGTCCAAGATGGGGACCAGGATGTGGACATAATAAAAAATTAGGGAACATGATAGGAGACATTTCTACAATACATATAATCATTCTTATCTATCTAATACGATGACAACAGCTCTCCATACCTGCAGTCCACCACAAGGACCACCCTCTCTAATCCCTGAAAAATGAAATCATCCTCAGTGACGAAGAGAGGGGGCTAAGCGCCCCCATGGTCTCAGAGCATTAACTCTTCTAAGAGTCCTAAGAGTCCTGCTCACACTGATGGGGTGCAGCTGTGGGACCCTATTTTCAGAGATGATGTCCTCCACCCAACTCTCAAAAAGCTGAAAGGGTCTTCAGTAGAGAAAGATAGTCGAGCTGGGCTATCAGACGGTCACCTCTGTAGCTGTAGTGTCATTTTTCCTATGGTCCAATGTGTAAATTAAACAAAAAAGTGCACGTTTGTTATGATGTCCAAGATGGGGACCAGGATGTGGACATAATAAAAAATTAGGGAACATGATAGGAGACATTTCTACAATACATATAATCATTCTTATCTATCTAATACGATGACAACAGCTCTCCATACCTGCAGTCCACCACAAGGACCACCCTCTCTAATCCCTGAAAAATGAAATCATCCTCAGTGACGAAGAGAGGGGGCTAAGCGCCCCCATCGTCTCAGAGCATTAACTCTTCTAAGAGTCCTAAGAGTCCTGCTCACACTGATGGGGTGCAGCTGTGGGACCCTATTTTCAGAGATGATGTTCTCCACCCAACTCTCAAAAAGCTGAAAGGGTCTTCAGTAGAGATGGATAGTCGAGCTGGGCTATCAGACGGTCACCTCTGTAGCTGTAGTGTCATTTTTCCTATGGTCCAATGTGTAAATTAAACAAAAAAGTGCACGTTTGTTATGATGTCCAAGATGGGGACCAGGATGTGGACATAATAAAAAATTAGGGAACATGATAGGAGACATTTCTACAATACATATAATCATTCTTATCTATCTAATACGATGACAACAGCTCTCCATACCTGCAGTCCACCACAAGGACCACCCTCTCTAATCCCTGAAAAATGAAATCATCCTCAGGGACGAAGAGAGGGGGCTAAGCGCCCCCCATGGTTTTAGAGCATTGACTCTTCTAAGAGTCCTAAGAGTCCTGCTTACACTGATGGGGTGCAGCTGTGGGACCCTATTTTAAGAGATGATGTCCTCCACCCAACTCTCAAAAAGCTGAAAGGGTCTTCAGTAGAGATGGATAGTCGAGCTGGGCTATCAGACGGTCACCTCTGTAGCTGTAGTGTCATTTTTCCTATGGTCTAATGTGTAAATTAAACAAAAAAGTGCACGTTTGTTATGATGTCCAAGATGGGGACCAGGATGTGGACATAATAAAAAATTAGGGAACATGATAGGAGACATTTCTACAATACATATAATCATTCTTATCTATCTAATACGATGATAACAGCTCTCCATATCTGCAGTCCACCACAAGGACCACCCTCTCTAATCCCTGAAAAATGAAATCATCCTCAGTGATGAAGAGAGGGGGCTAAGTGCCCCCAATGGTCTCAGAGCATTGACTCTTCTAAGAGTCCTAAGAGTCCTGCTCACACTGATGGGGTGCAGCTGTGGGACCCTATTTTCAGAGATGATGTCCTCCACCCAACTCTCAAAAAGCTGAAAGGGTCTTCAGTAGAGATGGATAGTCGAGCTGGGCTATCAGACGGTCACCTCTGTAGCTGTAGTGTCATTTTTCCTATGGTCCAATGTGTAAATTAAACAAAAAAGTGCACGTTTGTTATGATGTCCAAGATGGGGACCAGGATGTGGACATAATAAAAAATTAGGGAACATGATAGGAGACATTTCTACAATACATATAATCATTCTTATCTATCTAATACGATGACAACAGCTCTCCATACCTGCAGTCCACCACAAGGACCACCCTCTCTAATCCCTGAAAAATGAAATCATCCTCAGTGACGAAGAGAGGGGGCTAAGCGCCCCCATGGTCTCAGAGCATTAACTCTTCTAAGAGTCCTAAGAGTCCTGCTCACACTGATGGGGTGCAGCTGTGGGACCCTATTTTCAGAGATGATGTCCTCCACCCAACTCTCAAAAAGCTGAAAGGGTCTTCAGTAGAGAAAGATAGTCGAGCTGGGCTATCAGACGGTCACCTCTGTAGCTGTAGTGTCATTTTTCCTATGGTCCAATGTGTAAATTAAACAAAAAAGTGCACGTTTGTTATGATGTCCAAGATGGGGACCAGGATGTGGACATAATAAAAAATTAGGGAACATGATAGGAGACATTTCTACAATACATATAATCATTCTTATCTATCTAATACGATGACAACAGCTCTCCATACCTGCAGTCCACCACAAGGACCACCCTCTCTAATCCCTGAAAAATGAAATCATCCTCAGTGACGAAGAGAGGGGGCTAAGCGCCCCCATCGTCTCAGAGCATTAACTCTTCTAAGAGTCCTAAGAGTCCTGCTCACACTGATGGGGTGCAGCTGTGGGACCCTATTTTCAGAGATGATGTTCTCCACCCAACTCTCAAAAAGCTGAAAGGGTCTTCAGTAGAGATGGATAGTCGAGCTGGGCTATCAGACGGTCACCTCTGTAGCTGTAGTGTCATTTTTCCTATGGTCCAATGTGTAAATTAAACAAAAAAGTGCACGTTTGTTATGATGTCCAAGATGGGGACCAGGATGTGGACATAATAAAAAATTAGGGAACATGATAGGAGACATTTCTACAATACATATAATCATTCTTATCTATCTAATACGATGACAACAGCTCTCCATACCTGCAGTCCACCACAAGGACCACCCTCTCTAATCCCTGAAAAATGAAATCATCCTCAGGGACGAAGAGAGGGGGCTAAGCGCCCCCCATGGTTTTAGAGCATTGACTCTTCTAAGAGTCCTAAGAGTCCTGCTTACACTGATGGGGTGCAGCTGTGGGACCCTATTTTAAGAGATGATGTCCTCCACCCAACTCTCAAAAAGCTGAAAGGGTCTTCAGTAGAGATGGATAGTCGAGCTGGGCTATCAGACGGTCACCTCTGTAGCTGTAGTGTCATTTTTCCTATGGTCTAATGTGTAAATTAAACAAAAAAGTGCACGTTTGTTATGATGTCCAAGATGGGGACCAGGATGTGGACATAATAAAAAATTAGGGAACATGATAGGAGACATTTCTACAATACATATAATCATTCTTATCTATCTAATACGATGATAACAGCTCTCCATATCTGCAGTCCACCACAAGGACCACCCTCTCTAATCCCTGAAAAATGAAATCATCCTCAGTGATGAAGAGAGGGGGCTAAGTGCCCCCAATGGTCTCAGAGCATTGACTCTTCTAAGAGTCCTAAGAGTCCTGCTCACACTGATGGGGTGCAGCTGTGGGACCCTATTTTCAGAGATGATGTCCTCCACCCAACTCTCAAAAAGCTGAAAGGGTCTTCAGTAGAGATGGATAGTCGAGCTGGGCTATCAGACGGTCACCTCTGTAGCTGTAGTGTCATTTTTCCTATGGTCCAATGTGTAAATTAAACAAAAAAGTGCACGTTTGTTATGATGTCCAAGATGGGGACCAGGATGTGGACATAATAAAAAATTAGGGAACATGATAGGAGACATTTCTACAATACATATAATCATTCTTATCTATCTAATACGATGACAACAGCTCTCCATACCTGCAGTCCACCACAAGGACCACCCTCTCTAATCCCTGAAAAATGAAATCATCCTCAGTGACGAAGAGAGGGGGCTAAGCGCCCCCATGGTCTCAGAGCATTAACTCTTCTAAGAGTCCTAAGAGTCCTGCTCACACTGATGGGGTGCAGCTGTGGGACCCTATTTTCAGAGATGATGTCCTCCACCCAACTCTCAAAAAGCTGAAAGGGTCTTCAGTAGAGATGGATAGTCGAGCTGGGCTATCAGACGGTCACCTCTGTAGCTGTAGTGTCATTTTTCCTATGGCCCAATGTGTAAATTAAACAAAAAAGTGCACGTTTGTTATGATGTCCAAGATGGGGACCAGGATGTGGACATAATAAAAAATTAGGGAACATGATAGGAGACATTTCTACAATACATATAATCATTCTTATCTATCTAATATGATGACAACAGCTCTCCATACCTGCAGTCCACCACAAGGACCACCCTCTCTAATCCCTGAAAAATGAAATCATCCTCAGGGACGAAGAGAGGGGGCTAAGCGCCCCCCATGGTTTTAGAGCATTGACTCTTCTAAGAGTCCTAAGAGTCCTGCTTACACTGATGGGGTGCAGCTGTGGGACCCTATTTTCAGAGATGATGTCCTCCACCCAACTCTCAAAAAGCTGAAAGGGTCTTCAGTAGAGATGGATAGTCGAGCTGGGCTATCAGACGGTCACCTCTGTAGCTGTAGTGTCATTTTTCCTATGGTCCAATGTGTAAATTAAACAAAAAAGTGCACGTTTGTTATGATGTCCAAGATGGGGACCAGGATGTGGACATAATAAAAAATTAGGGAACATGATAGGAGACATTTCTACAATACATATAATCATTCTTATCTATCTAATACGATGACAACAGCTCTCCATACCTGCAGTCCACCACAAGGACCACCCTCTCTAATCCCTGAAAAATGAAATCATCCTCAGTGACGAAGAGAGGGGGCTAAGCGCCCCCATGGTCTCAGAGCATTAACTCTTCTAAGAGTCCTAAGAGTCCTGCTCACACTGATGGGGTGCAGCTGTGGGACCCTATTTTCAGAGATGATGTCCTCCACCCAACTCTCAAAAAGCTGAAAGGGTCTTCAGTAGAGATGGATAGTCGAGCTGGGCTATCAGACGGTCACCTCTGTAGCTGTAGTGTCATTTTTCCTATGGTCCAATGTGTAAATTAAACAAAAAAGTGCACGTTTATTATGATGTCCAAGATGGGGACCAGGATGTGGACATAATAAAAAATTAGGGAACATGATAGGAGACATTTCTACAATACATATAATCATTCTTATCTATCTAATACGATGACAACAGCTCTCCATACCTGCAGTCCACCACAAGGACCACCCTCTCTAATCCCTGAAAAATGAAATCATCCTCAGGGTCGAAGAGAGGGGGCTAAGCGCCCCCCATGGTTTTAGAGCATTGACTCTTCTAAGAGTCCTAAGAGTCCTGCTTACACTGATGGGGTGCAGCTGTGGGACCCTATTTTAAGAGATGATGTCCTCCACCCAACTCTCAAAAAGCTGAAAGGGTCTTCAGTAGAGATGGATAGTCGAGCTGGGCTATCAGACGGTCACCTCTGTAGCTGTAGTGTCATTTTTCCTATGGTCCAATGTGTAAATTAAACAAAAAAGTGCACGTTTGTTATGATGTCCAAGATGGGGACCAGGATGTGGACATAATAAAAAATTAGGGAACATGATAGGAGACATTTCTACAATACATATAATCATTCTTATCTATCTAATACGATCACAACAGCTCTCCATACCTGCAGTCCACCACAAGGACCACTCTCTCTAATCCCTGAAAAATGAAATCATCCTCAGTGACGAAGAGAGGGGGCTAAGCGCCCCCCATGGTCTCAAAACATTGACTCTTCTAAGAGTCCTAAGAGTCCTGCTCACACTGATGGGGTGCAGCTGTGGGACCCTAATTTCAGAGATGATGTCCTCCACCCAACTCTCAAAAAGCTGAAAGGGTCTTCAGTAGAGATGGATAGTCGAGCTGGGCTACCAGACGGTCACCTCTGTAGCTGTAGTGTCATTTTTCCTATGGTCCAATGTGTAAATTAAACAAAAAAGTGCACGTTTGTTATGATTTCCAAGATGGGGACCAGGATGTGGACATAATAAAAAAATAGGGAACATGATAGGAGACATTTCTACAATACATATAATCATTCTTATCTATCTAATACGATGACAACAGCTCTCCATACCTGCAGTCCACCACAAGGACCACCCTCTCTATTCCCTGAAAAGTGAAATCATCCTCAGTGACGAAGAGAGGGGGCTAAGCGCCCCCCATGGTCTCAAAACATTGACTCTTCTAAGAGTCCTAAGAGTCCTGCTCACACTGATGGGGTGCAGCTGTGGGACCCTATTTTCAGAGATGATGTTCTCCACCCAACTCTCAAAAAGCTGAAAGGGTCTTCAGTAGAGATGGATAGTCGAGCTGGGCTATCAGACGGTCACCTCTGTAGCTGTAGTGTCATTTTTCCTATGGTCCAATGTGTAAATTAAACAAAAAAGTGCACGTTTGTTATGATGTCCAAGATAGGGACAGGATGTGGACATAATAAAAAATTAGGGAACATGATAGGAGACATTTCTACAATACATATAATCATTCTTATCTATTTAATACGATGACAACAGCTCTCCATACCTGCAGTCCACCACAAGGACCACCCTCTCTAATCCCTGAAAAATGAAATCATCCTCAGTGACGAAGAGAGGGGGCTAAGCGCCCCCATGGTCTCAGAGCATTAACTCTTCTAAGAGTCCTAAGAGTCCTGCTCACACTGATGGGGTGCAGCTGTGGGACCCTATTTTCAGAGATGATGTCCTCCACCCAACTCTCAAAAAGCTGAAAGGGTCTTCAGTAGAGATGGATAGTCGAGCTGGGCTATCAGACGGTCACCTCTGTAGCTGTAGTGTCATTTTTCCTATGGTCCAATGTGTAAATTAAACAAAAAAGTGCACGTTTGTTATGATGTCCAAGATGGGGACCAGGATGTGGACATAATAAAAAATTAGGGAACATGATAGGAGACATTTCTACAATACATATAATCATTCTTATCTATCTAATACGATGACAACAGCTCTCCATACCTGCAGTCCACCACAAGGACCACCCTCTCTAATCCCTGAAAAATGAAATCATCCTCAGGGACGAAGAGAGGGGGCTAAGCGCCCCCCATGGTTTTAGAGCATTGACTCTTCTAAGAGTCCTAAGAGTCCTGCTTACACTGATGGGGTGCAGCTGTGGGACCCTATTTTAAGAGATGATGTCCTCCACCCAACTCTCAAAAAGCTGAAAGGGTCTTCAGTAGAGATGGATAGTCGAGCTGGGCTATCAGACGGTCACCTCTGTAGCTGTAGTGTCATTTTTCCTATGGTCCAATGTGTAAATTAAACAAAAAAGTGCACGTTTGTTATGATGTCCAAGATGGGGACCAGGATGTGGACATAATAAAAAATTAGGGAACATGATAGGAGACATTTCTACAATACATATAATCATTCTTATCTATCTAATACGATCACAGCAGCTCTCCATACCTGCAGTCCACCACAAGGACCACTCTCTCTAATCCCTGAAAAATGAAATCATCCTCAGTGACGAAGAGAGGGGGCTAAGCGCCCCCCATGGTCTCAAAACATTGACTCTTCTAAGAGTCCTAAGAGTCCTGCTCACACTGATGGGGTGCAGCTGTGGGACCCTATTTTCAGAGATGATGTCCTCCACCCAACTCTCAAAAAGCTGAAAGGGTCTTCAGTAGAGATGGATAGTCGAGCTGGGCTACCAGACGGTCACCTCTGTAGCTGTAGTGTCATTTTTCCTATGGTCCAATGTGTAAATTAAACAAAAAAGTGCACGTTTGTTATGATTTCCAAGATGGGGACCAGGATGTGGACATAATAAAAAAATAGGGAACATGATAGGAGACATTTCTACAATACATATAATCATTCTTATCTATCTAATACGATGACAACAGCTCTCCATACCTGCAGTCCACCACAAGGACCACCCTCTCTATTCCCTGAAAAGTGAAATCATCCTCAGTGACGAAGAGAGGGGGCTAAGCGCCCCCCATGGTCTCAAAACATTGACTCTTCTAAGAGTCCTAAGAGTCCTGCTCACACTGATGGGGTGCAGCTGTGGGACCCTATTTTCAGAGATGATGTTCTCCACCCAACTCACAAAAAGCTGAAAGGGTCTTCAGTAGAGATGGATAGTCGAGCTGGGCTATCAGACGGTCACCTCTGTAGCTATAGTGTCTTTTTTCCTATGGTCCAATGTGTAAATTAAACAAAAAAGTGCACGTTTGTTATGATGTCCAAGATGGGGACAGGATGTGGACATAATAAAAAATTAGGGAACATGATAGGAGACATTTCTACAATACATATAATCATTCTTATCTATTTAATACGATGACAACAGCTCTCCATACCTGCAGTCCACCACAAGGACCACCCTCTCTAATCCCTGAAAAATGAAATCATCCTCAGTGACGAAGAGAGGGGGCTAAGCGCCCCCCATGGTCTCAGAGCATTGACTCTTCTAAGAGTCCTAAGAGTCCTGCTCACACTGATGGGGTGCAGCTGTGGGACCCTATTTTCAGAGATGATGTCCTCCACCCAACTCTCAAAAAGCTGAAAGGGTCTTCAGTAGAGATGGATTGTCGAGCTGGGCTATCAGACGGTCACCTCTGTAGCTGTAGTGTCATTTTTCCTATGGTCCAATGTGTAAATTAAACAAAAAAGTGCACGTTTGTTATGATGTCCAAGATGGGGACCAGGATGTGGACATAATAAAAAATTAGGGAACATGATAGGAGACATTTCTACAATACATATAATCATTCTTATCTATCTAATACGATGATAACAGCTCTCCATACCTGCAGTCCACCACAGAGACCACCCTCTCTAATCCCTGAAAAATGAAATCATCCTCAGTGACGAAGAGAGGGGGCTAAGTGCCCCCAATGGTCTCAGAGCATTGACTCTTCTAAGAGTCCTAAGAGTCCTGCTCACACTGATGGGGTGCAGCTGTGGGACCCTATTTTCAGAGATGATGTCCTCCACCCAACTCTCAAAAAGCTGAAAGGGTCTTCAGTAGAGATGGATAGTCGAGCTGGGCTATCAGACGGTCACCTCTGTAGCTGTAGTGTCATTTTTCCTATGGTCCAATGTGTAAATTAAACAAAAAAGTGCACGTTTGTTATGATGTCCAAGATGGGGACCAGGATGTGGACATAATAAAAAATTAGGGAACATGATAGGAGACATTTCTACAATACATATAATCATTCTTATCTATCTAATACGATGACAACAGCTCTCCATACCTGCAGTCCACCACAAGGACCACCCTCTCTAATCCCTGAAAAATGAAATCATCCTCAGGGACGAAGAGAGGGGGCTAAGCGCCCCCCATGGTTTTAGAGCATTGACTCTTCTAAGAGTCCTAAGAGTCCTGCTTACACTGATGGGGTGCAGCTGTGGGACCCTATTTTAAGAGATGATGTCCTCCACCCAACTCTCAAAAAGCTGAAAGGGTCTTCAGTAGAGATGGATAGTCGAGCTGGGCTATCAGACGGTCACCTCTGTAGCTGTAGTGTCATTTTTCCTATGGTCCAATGTGTAAATTAAACAAAAAAGTGCACGTTTGTTATGATGTCCAAGATGGGGACCAGGATGTGGACATAATAAAAAATTAGGGAACATGATAGGAGACATTTCTACAATACATATAATCATTCTTATCTATCTAATACGATGACAACAGCTCTCCATACCTGCAGTCCACCACAAGGACCACCCTCTCTAATCCCTGAAAAATGAAATCATCCTCAGTGACGAAGAGAGGGGGCTAAGCGCCCCCATGGTCTCAGAGCATTAACTCTTCTAAGAGTCCTAAGAGTCCTGCTCACACTGATGGGGTGCAGCTGTGGGACCCTATTTTCAGAGATGATGTCCTCCACCCAACTCTCAAAAAGCTGAAAGGGTCTTCAGTAGAGATGGATAGTCGAGCTGGGCTATCAGACGGTCACCTCTGTAGCTGTAGTGTCATTTTTCCTATGGTCCAATGTGTAAATTAAACAAAAAAGTGCACGTTTGTTATGATGTCCAAGATGGGGACCAGGATGTGGACATAATAAAAAATTAGGGAACATGATAGGAGACATTTCTACAATACATATAATCATTCTTATCTATTTAATACGATGACAACAGCTCTCCATACCTGCAGTCCACCACAAGGACCACCCTCTCTAATCCCTGAAAAATGAAATCATCCTCAGTGACGAAGAGAGGGGGCTAAGCGCCCCTTATGGTCTCAGAGCATTGACTCTTCTAAGAGTCCTAAGAGTCCTTCTCACACTGATGGGGTGCAGCTGTGGGACCCTATTTTCAGAGATGATGTCCTCCACCCAACTCTCAAAAAGCTGAAAGGGTCTTCAGTAGAGATGGATTGTCGAGCTGGGCTATCAGACGGTCACCTCTGTAGCTGTAGTGTCATTTTTCCTATGGTCCAATGTGTAAATTAAACAAAAAAGTGCACGTTTGTTATGATGTCCAAGATGGGGACCAGGATGTGGACATAATAAAAAATTAGGGAACATATTAGGAGACATTTCTACAATACATATAATCATTCTTATCTATCTAATACGATGATAACAGCTCTCCATACCTGCAGTCCACCACAAGGACCACCCTCTCTAATCCCTGAAAAATGAAATCATCCTCAGTGACGAAGAGAGGGGGCTAAGTGCCCCCAATGGTCTCAGAGCATTGACTCTTCTAAGAGTCCTAAGAGTCCTGCTCACACTGATGGGGTGCAGCTGTGGGACCCTATTTTCAGAGATGATGTCCTCCACCCAACTCTCAAAAAGCTGAAAGGGTCTTCAGTAGAGATGGATAGTCGAGCTGGGCTATCAGACGGTCACCTCTGTAGCTGTAGTGTCATTTTTCCTATGGTCCAATGTGTAAATTAAACAAAAAAGTGCACGTTTGTTATGATGTCCAAGATGGGGACCAGGATGTGGACATAATAAAAAATTAGGGAACATGATAGGAGACATTTCTACAATACATATAATCATTCTTATCTATCTAATACGATGACAACAGCTCTCCATACCTGCAGTCCACCACAAGGACCACCCTCTCTAATCCCTGAAAAATGAAATCATCCTCAGTGACGAAGAGAGGGGGCTAAGCGCCCCCATGGTCTCAGAGCATTAACTCTTCTAAGAGTCCTAAGAGTCCTGCTCACACTGATGGGGTGCAGCTGTGGGACCCTATTTTCAGAGATGATGTCCTCCACCCAACTCTCAAAAAGCTGAAAGGGTCTTCAGTAGAGATGGATAGTCGAGCTGGGCTATCAGACGGTCACCTCTGTAGCTGTAGTGTCATTTTTCCTATGGTCCAATGTGTAAATTAAACAAAAAAGTGCACGTTTGTTATGATGTCCAAGATGGGGACCAGGATGTGGACATAATAAAAAATTAGGGAACAAGATAGGAGACATTTCTACAATACATATAATCATTCTTATCTATCTAATACGATGACAACAGCTCTACATACCTGCAGTCCACCACAAGGACCACCCTCTCTAATCCCTGAAAAATGAAATCATCCTCAGTGATGAAGAGAGGGGGCCAAGCGCCCCCATGGTCTCAGAGCATTAACTCTTCTAAGAGTCCTAAGAGTCCTGCTCACACTGATGGGGTGCAGCTGTGGGACCCTATTTTCAGAGATGATGTCCTCCACCCAACTCTCAAAAAGCTGAAAGGGTCTTCAGTAGAGATGGATAGTCGAGCTGGGCTATCAGACGGTCACCTCTGTAGCTGTAGTGTCATTTTTCCTATGGTCCAATGTGTAAATTAAACAAAAAAGTGCACGTTTGTTATGATGTCCAAGATGGGGACCAGGATGTGGACATAATAAAAAATTAGGGAACATGATAGGAGACATTTCTACAATACATATAATCATTCTTATCTATCTAATACGATGACAACAGCTCTACATACCTGCAGTCCACCACAAGGACCACCCTCTCTAATCCCTGAAAAATGAAATCATCCTCAGTGACGAAGAGAGGGGGCCAAGCGCCCCCCATGGTACCAGAGCATTGACTCTTCTAAGAGTCCTAAGAGTCCTGCTCACACTGATGGGGTGAAGCTGTGGGACCCTATTTTCAGAGATGATGTCCTCCACCCAACTCTCAAAAAGCTGAAAGGGTCTTCAGTAGAGATGGATAGTCGAGCTGGGCTATCAGACGGTCACCTCTGTAGCTGTAGTGTCATTTTTCCTATGGTCCAATGTGTAAATTAAACAAAAAAGTGCACGTTTGTTATGATGTCCAAGATGGGGACCAGGATGTGGACATAATAAAAAATTAGGGAACATGATAGGAGATATTTCTACAATACATATAATCATTCTTATCTATCTAATACGATGATAACAGCTCTCCATACCTGCAGTCCACCACAAGGACCACCCTCTCTAAACCCTGAAAAATGAAATCATCCTCAGTGACGAAGAGAGGGGGCTCAGTGCCCCCAATGGTCTCAGAGCATTGACTCTTCTAAGAGTCTTAAGAGTCCTGCTCACACTGATGGGGTGCAGCTGTGGGACCCTATTTTCAGAGATGATGTCCTCCACCCAACTCTCAAAAAGCTGAAAGGGTCTTCAGTAGAGATGGATAGTCGAGCTGGGCTATCAGACGGTCACCTCTGTAGCTGTAGTGTCATTTTTCCTATGGTCCAATGTGTAAATTAAACAAAAAAGTGCACGTTTGTTATGATGTCCAAGATGGGGACCAGGATGTGGACATAATAAAAAATTAGGGAACATGATAGGAGACATTTCTACAATACATATAATCATTCTTATCTATCTAATACGATGACAACAGCTCTCCATACCTGCAGTCCACCACAAGGACCACCCTCTCTAATCCCTGAAAAATGAAATCATCCTCAGTGACGAAGAGAGGGGGCTAAGCGCCCCCATGGTCTCAGAGCATTAACTCTTCTAAGAGTCCTAAGAGTCCTGCTCACACTGATGGGGTGCAGCTGTGGGACCCTATTTTCAGAGATGATGTCCTCCACCCAACTCTCAAAAAGCTGAAAGGGTCTTCAGTAGAGATGGATAGTCGAGCTGGGCTATCAGACGGTCACCTCTGTAGCTGTAGTGTCATTTTTCCTATGGTCCAATGTGTAAATTAAACAAAAAAGTGCACGTTTGTTATGATGTCCAAGATGGGGACCAGGATGTGGACATAATAAAAAATTAGGGAACATGATAGGAGACATTTCTACAATACATATAATCATTCTTATCTATCTAATACGATGACAACAGCTCTCCATACCTGCAGTCCACCACAAGGACCACCCTCTCTAATCCCTGAAAAATGAAATCATCCTCAGTGACGAAGAGAGGGGGCTAAGCGCCCCCATGGTCTCAGAGCATTAACACTTCTAAGAGTCCTAAGAGTCCTGCTCACACTGATGGGGTGCAGCTGTGGGACCCTATTTTCAGAGATGATGTCCTCCACCCAACTCTCAAAAAGCTGAAAGGGTCTTCAGTAGAGATGGATAGTCGAGCTGGGCTATCAGACGGTCACCTCTGTAGCTGTAGTGTCATTTTTCCTATGGTCCAATGTGTAAATTAAACAAAAAAGTGCACGTTTGTTATGATGTCCAAGATGGGGACCAGGATGTGGACATAATAAAAAATTAGGGAACATGATAGGAGACATTTCTACAATACATATAATCATTCTTATCTATCTAATACGATGACAACAGCTCTACATACCTGCAGTCCACCACAAGGACCACCCTCTCTAATCCCTGAAAAATGAAATCATCCTCAGTGACGAAGAGAGGGGGCCAAGCGCCCCCATGGTCTCAGAGCATTAACTCTTCTAAGAGTCCTAAGAGTCCTGCTCACACTGATGGGGTGCAGCTGTGGGACCCTATTTTCAGAGATGATGTCCTCCACCCAACTCTCAAAAAGCTGAAAGGGTCTTCAGTAGAGATGGATAGTCGAGCTGGGCTATCAGACGGTCACCTCTGTAGCTGTAGTGTCATTTTTCCTATGGTCCAATGTGTAAATTAAACAAAAAAGTGCACGTTTGTTATGATGTCCAAGATGGGGACCAGGATGTGGACATAATAAAAAATTAGGGAACATGATAGGAGACATTTCTACAATACATATAATCATTCTTATCTATCTAATACGATGACAACAGCTCTACATACCTGCAGTCCACCACAAGGACCACCCTCTCTAATCCCTGAAAAATGAAATCATCCTCAGTGACGAAGAGAGGGGGCCAAGCGCCCCCCATGGTACCAGAGCATTGACTCTTCTAAGAGTCCTAAGAGTCCTGCTCACACTGATGGGGTGAAGCTGTGGGACCCTATTTTCAGAGATGATGTCCTCCACCCAACTCTCAAAAAGCTGAAAGGGTCTTCAGTAGAGATGGATAGTCGAGCTGGGCTATCAGACGGTCACCTCTGTAGCTGTAGTGTCATTTTTCCTATGGTCCAATGTGTAAATTAAACAAAAAAGTGCACGTTTGTTATGATGTCCAAGATGGGGACCAGGATGTGGACATAATAAAAAATTAGGGAACATGATAGGAGATATTTCTACAATACATATAATCATTCTTATCTATCTAATACGATGATAACAGCTCTCCATACCTGCAGTCCACCACAAGGACCACCCTCTCTAAACCCTGAAAAATGAAATCATCCTCAGTGACGAAGAGAGGGGGCTCAGTGCCCCCAATGGTCTCAGAGCATTGACTCTTCTAAGAGTCTTAAGAGTCCTGCTCACACTGATGGGGTGCAGCTGTGGGACCCTATTTTCAGAGATGATGTCCTCCACCCAACTCTCAAAATGCTGAAAGGGTCTTCAGTAGAGATGGATAGTCGAGCTGGGCTATCAGACGGTCACCTCTGTAGCTGTAGTGTCATTTTTCCTATGGTCCAATGTGTAAATTAAACAAAAAAGTGCACGTTTGTTATGATGTCCAAGATGGGGAGCAGGATGTGGACATAATAAAAAATTAGGGAACATGATAGGAGACATTTCTACAATACATATAATCATTCTTATCTATCTAATACGATGACAACAGCTCTCCATACCTGCAGTCCACCACAAGGACCACCCTCTCTAATCCCTGAAAAATGAAATCATCCTCAGTGACGAAGAGAGGGGGCTAAGCGCCCCCATGGTCTCAGAGCATTAACTCTTCTAAGAGTCCTAAGAGTCCTGCTCACACTGATGGGGTGCAGCTGTGGGACCCTATTTTCAGAGATGATGTCCTCCACCCAACTCTCAAAAAGCTGAAAGGGTCTTCAGTAGAGATGGATAGTCGAGCTGGGCTATCAGACGGTCACCTCTGTAGCTGTAGTGTCATTTTTCCTATGGTCCAATGTGTAAATTAAACAAAAAAGTGCACGTTTGTTATGATGTCCAAGATGGGGACCAGGATGTGGACATAATAAAAAATTAGGGAACATGATAGGAGACATTTCTACAATACATATAATCATTCTTATCTATCTAATACGATGACAACAGCTCTCCATACCTGCAGTCCACCACAAGGACCACCCTCTCTAATCCCTCAAAAATGAAATCATCCTCAGTGACGAAGAGAGGGGGCTAAGCGCCCCCATGGTCTCAGAGCATTAACTCTTCTAAGAGTCCTAAGAGTCCTGCTCACACTGATGGGGTGCAGCTGTGGGACCCTATTTTCAGAGATGATGTCCTCCACCCAACTCTCAAAAAGCTGAAAGGGTCTTCAGTAGAGATGGATAGTCGAGCTGGGCTATCAGACGGTCACCTCTGTAGCTGTAGTGTCATTTTTCCTATGGTCCAATGTGTAAATTAAACAAAAAAGTGCACGTTTGTTATGATGTCCAAGATGGGGACCAGGATGTGGACATAATAAAAAATTAGGGAACATGATAGGAGACATTTCTACAATACATATAATCATTCTTATCTATCTAATACGATGATAACAGCTCTCCATACCTGCAGTCCACCACAAGGACCACCCTCTCTAATCCCTGAAAAATGAAATCATCCTCAGTGACGAAGAGAGGGGGCTAAGCGCCCCCATGGTCTCAGAGCATTAACACTTCTAAGAGTCCTAAGAGTCCTGCTCACACTGATGGGGTGCAGCTGTGGGACCCTATTTTCAGAGATGATGTCCTCCACCCAACTCTCAAAAAGCTGAAAGGGTCTTCAGTAGAGATGGATAGTCGAGCTGGGCTATCAGACGGTCACCTCTGTAGCTGTAGTGTCATTTTTCCTATGGTCCAATGTGTAAATTAAACAAAAAAGTGCACGTTTGTTATGATGTCCAAGATGGGGACCAGGATGTGGACATAATAAAAAATTAGGGAACATGATAGGAGACATTTCTACAATACATATAATCATTCTTATCTATCTAATACGATGACAACAGCTCTACATACCTGCAGTCCACCACAAGGACCACCCTCTCTAATCCCTGAAAAATGAAATCATCCTCAGTGACGAAGAGAGGGGGCCAAGCGCCCCCATGGTCTCAGAGCATTAACTCTTCTAAGAGTCCTAAGAGTCCTGCTCACACTGATGGGGTGCAGCTGTGGGACCCTATTTTCAGAGATGATGTCCTCCACCCAACTCTCAAAAAGCTGAAAGGGTCTTCAGTAGAGATGGATAGTCGAGCTGGGCTATCAGACGGTCACCTCTGTAGCTGTAGTGTCATTTTTCCTATGGTCCAATGTGTAAATTAAACAAAAAAGTGCACGTTTGTTATGATGTCCAAGATGGGGACCAGGATGTGGACATAATAAAAAATTAGGGAACATGATAGGAGACATTTCTACAATACATATAATCATTCTTATCTATCTAATACGATGACAACAGCTCTACATACCTGCAGTCCACCACAAGGACCACCCTCTCTAATCCCTGAAAAATGAAATCATCCTCAGTGACGAAGAGAGGGGGCCAAGCGCCCCCCATGGTACCAGAGCATTGACTCTTCTAAGAGTCCTAAGAGTCCTGCTCACACTGATGGGGTGAAGCTGTGGGACCCTATTTTCAGAGATGATGTCCTCCACCCAACTCTCAAAAAGCTGAAAGGGTCTTCAGTAGAGATGGATAGTCGAGCTGGGCTATCAGACGGTCACCTCTGTAGCTGTAGTGTCATTTTTCCTATGGTCCAATGTGTAAATTAAACAAAAAAGTGCACGTTTGTTATGATGTCCAAGATGGGGACCAGGATGTGGACATAATAAAAAATTAGGGAACATGATAGGAGATATTTCTACAATACATATAATCATTCTTATCTATCTAATACGATGATAACAGCTCTCCATACCTGCAGTCCACCACAAGGACCACCCTCTCTAAACCCTGAAAAATGAAATCATCCTCAGTGACGAAGAGAGGGGGCTCAGTGCCCCCAATGGTCTCAGAGCATTGACTCTTCTAAGAGTCTTAAGAGTCCTGCTCACACTGATGGGGTGCAGCTGTGGGACCCTATTTTCAGAGATGATGTCCTCCACCCAACTCTCAAAATGCTGAAAGGGTCTTCAGTAGAGATGGATAGTCGAGCTGGGTTATCAGACGGTCACCTCTGTAGCTGTAGTGTCATTTTTCCTATGGTCCAATGTGTAAATTAAACAAAAAAGTGCACGTTTGTTATGATGTCCAAGATGGGGAGCAGGATGTGGACATAATAAAAAATTAGGGAACATGATAGGAGACATTTCTACAATACATATAATCATTCTTATCTATCTAATACGATGACAACAGCTCTCCATACCTGCAGTCCACCACAAGGACCACCCTCTCTAATCCCTGAAAAATGAAATCATCCTCAGTGACGAAGAGAGGGGGCTAAGCGCCCCCATGGTCTCAGAGCATTAACTCTTCTAAGAGTCCTAAGAGTCCTGCTCACACTGATGGGGTGCAGCTGTGGGACCCTATTTTCAGAGATGATGTCCTCCACCCAAATCTCAAAAAGCTGAAAGGGTCTTCAGTAGAGATGGATAGTCGAGCTGGGCTATCAGACGGTCACCTCTGTAGCTGTAGTGTCATTTTTCCTATGGTCCAATGTGTAAATTAAACAAAAAAGTGCACGTTTGTTATGATGTCCAAGATGGGGACCAGGATGTGGACATAATAAAAAATTAGGGAACATGATAGGAGACATTTCTACAATACATATAATCATTCTTATCTATCTAATACGATGACAACAGCTCTCCATACCTGCAGTCCACCACAAGGACCACCCTCTCTAATCCCTGAAAAATGAAATCATCCTCAGTGACGAAGAGAGGGGGCCAAGCGCCCCCCATGGTACCAGAGCATTGACTCTTCTAAGAGTCCTAAGAGTCCTGCTCACACTGATGGGGTGAAGCTGTGGGACCCTATTTTCAGAGATGATGTCCTCCACCCAACTCTCAAAAAGCTGAAAGGGTCTTCAGTAGAGATGGATAGTCGAGCTGGGCTATCAGACGGTCACCTCTGTAGCTGTAGTGTCATTTTTCCTATGGTCCAATGTGTAAATTAAACAAAAAAGTGCACGTTTGTTATGATGTCCAAGATGGGGACCAGGATGTGGACATAATAAAAAATTAGGGAACATGATAGGAGACATTTCTACAATACATATAATCATTCTTATCTATCTAATACGATGACAACATTTCTCCATACCTGCAGTCCACCACAAGGACCACCCTCTCTAATCCCTGAAAAATGAAATCATCCTCAGTGACGAAGAGAGGGGGCTAAGCGCCCCCCATGGTTTTAGAGCATTGACTCTTCTAAGAGTCCTAAGAGTCCTGCTCACACTGATGGGGTGCAGCTGTGGGACCCTATTTTAAGAGATGATGTCCTCCACCCAACTCTCAAAAAGCTGAAAGGGTCTTCAGTAGAGATGGATAGTCGAGCTGGGCTATCAGACGGTCACCTCTGTAGCTGTAGTGTCATTTTTCCTATGGTCCAATGTGTAAATTAAACAAAAAAGTGCACGTTTGTTATGATGTCCAAGATGGGGACCAGGATGTGGACATAATAAAAAATTAGGGAACATGATAGGAGACATTTCTACAATACATATAATCATTCTTATCTATTTAATACGATGACAACAGCTCTCCATACCTGCAGTCCACCACAAGGACCACCCTCTCTAATCCCTGAAAAATGAAATCATCCTCAGTGACGAAGAGAGGGGGCTAAGCGCCCCCCATGGTCTCAGAGCATTGACTCTTCTAAGAGTCCTAAGAGTCCTGCTCACACTGATGGGGTGCAGCTGTGGGACCCTATTTTCAGAGATGATGTCCTCCACCCAACTCTCAAAAAGCTGAAAGGGTCTTCAGTAGAGATGGATAGTCGAGCTGGGCTATCAGACGGTCACCTCTGTAGCTGTAGTGTCATTTTTCCTATGGTCCAATGTGTAAATTAAACAAAAAAGTGCACGTTTGTTATGATGTCCAAGATGGGGACCAGGATGTGGACATAATAAAAAATTAGGGAACATGATAGGAGACATTTCTACTATACATATAATCATTCTTATCTACCTAATACGATGATAACAGCTCTCCATACCTGCAGTCCACCACAAGGACCATCCTCTCTAATCCCTGAAAAATGAAATCATCCTCAGTGACGAAGAGAGGGGGCTAAGTGCCCCCAATGGTCTCAGAGCATTGACTCTACTAAGAGTCCTAAGAGTCCTGCTCACACTGATGGGGTGCAGCTGTGGGACCCTATTTTCAGAGATGATGTCCTCCACCCAACTCTCAAAAAGCTGAAAGGGTCTTCAGTAGAGATGGATAGTCGAGCTGGGCTATCAGACGGTCACCTCTGTAGCTGTAGTGTCATTTTTCCTATGGTCCAATGTGTAAATTAAACAAAAAAGTGCACGTTTGTTATGATGTCCAAGATGGGGACCAGGATGTGGACATAATAAAAAATTAGGGAACATGATAGGAGACATTTCGACAATACATATAATCATTCTTATCTATCTAATACGATGACAACAGCTCTACATACCTGCAGTCCACCACAAGGACCACCCTCTCTAATCCCTGAAAAATGAAATAATCCTCAGTGACGAAGAGAGGGGGCCAAGCGCCCCCCATGGTACCAGAGCATTGACTCTTCTAAGAGTCCTAAGAGTCCTGCTCACACTGATGGGGTGAAGCTGTGGGACCCTATTTTCAGAGATGATGTCCTCCACCCAACTCTCAAAAAGCTGAAAGGGTCTTCAGTAGAGATGGATAGTCGAGCTGGGCTATCAGACGGTCACCTCTGTAGCTGTAGTGTCATTTTTCCTATGGTCCAATGTGTAAATTAAACAAAAAAGTGCACGTTTGTTATGATGTCCAAGATGGGGACCAGGATGTGGACATAATAAAAAATTAGGGAACATGATAGGAGATATTTCTACAATACATATAATCATTCTTATCTATCTAATACGATGATAACAGCTCTCCATACCTGCAGTCCACCACAAGGACCACCCTCTCTAAACCCTGAAAAATGAAATCATCCTCAGTGACGAAGAGAGGGGGCTCAGTGCCCCCAATGGTCTCAGAGCATTGACTCTTCTAAGAGTCTTAAGAGTCCTGCTCACACTGATGGGGTGCAGCTGTGGGACCCTATTTTCAGAGATGATGTCCTCCACCCAACTCTCAAAATGCTGAAAGGGTCTTCAGTAGAGATGGATAGTCGAGCTGGGCTATCAGACGGTCACCTCTGTAGCTGTAGTGTCATTTTTCCTATGGTCCAATGTGTAAATTAAACAAAAAAGTGCACGTTTGTTATGATGTCCAAGATGGGGAGCAGGATGTGGACATAATAAAAAATTAGGGAACATGATAGGAGACATTTCTACAATACATATAATCATTCTTATCTATCTAATATGATGACAACAGCTCTCCATACCTGCAGTCCACCACAAGGACCACCCTCTCTAATCCCTGAAAAATGAAATCATCCTCAGTGACGAAGAGAGGGGGCTAAGCGCCCCCATGGTCTCAGAGCATTAACTCTTCTAAGAGTCCTAAGAGTCCTGCTCACACTGATGGGGTGCAGCTGTGGGACCCTATTTTCAGAGATGATGTCCTCCACCCAACTCTCAAAAAGCTGAAAGGGTCTTCAGTAGAGATGGATAGTCGAGCTGGGCTATCAGACGGTCACCTCTGTAGCTGTAGTGTCATTTTTCCTATGGTCCAATGTGGAAATTAAACAAAAAAGTGCACGTTTGTTATGATGTCCAAGATGGGGACCAGGATGTGGACATAATAAAAAATTAGGGAACATGATAGGAGACATTTCTACAATACATATAATCATTCTTATCTATCTAATACGATGACAACAGCTCTCCATACCTGCAGTCCACCACAAGGACCACCCTCTCTAATCCCTGAAAAATGAAATCATCCTCAGTGACGAAGAGAGGGGGCCAAGCGCCCCCCATGGTACCAGAGCATTGACTCTTCTAAGAGTCCTAAGAGTCCTGCTCACACTGATGGGGTGAAGCTGTGGGACCCTATTTTCAGAGATGATGTCCTCCACCCAACTCTCAAAAAGCTGAAAGGGTCTTCAGTAGAGATGGATAGTCGAGCTGGGCTATCAGACGGTCACCTCTGTAGCTGTAGTGTCATTTTTCCTATGGTCCAATGTGTAAATTAAACAAAAAAGTGCACGTTTGTTATGATGTTCAAGATGGGGACCAGGATGTGGACATAATAAAAAATTAGGGAACATGATAGGAGACATTTCTACAATACATATAATCATTCTTATCTATCTAATACGATCACAACAGCTCTCCATACCTGCAGTCCACCACAAGGACCACTCTCTCTAATCCCTGAAAAATGAAATCATCCTCAGTGACGAAGAGAGGGGGCTAAGCGCCCCCCATGGTCTCAGAGCATTGACTCTTCTAAGAGTCCTAAGATTCCTGCTCACACTAATGGGGTGCAGCTGTGGGACCCTATTTTCAGAGATGATGTCCTCCACCCAACTCTCAAAAAGCTGAAAGGGTCTTCAGTAGAGATGGATAGTCGAGCTGGGCTATCAGACGGTCACCTCTGTAGCTGTAGTGTCATTTTTCCTATTGTCCAATTTGTAAATTAAACAAAAAAGTGCACGTTTGTTATGATTTCCAAGATGGGAACCAGGATGTGGACATAATAAAAAAATAGGGAACATGATAGGAGACATTTCTACAATACATATAATCATTCTTATCTACCTAATACGATGACAACAGCTCTCCATACCTGCAGTCCACCACAAGGACCACCCTCTCTATTCCCTGAAAAGTGAAATCATCCTCAGTGACGAGGAGAGGGGGCTAAGCGCCCCCCATGGTCTCAGAGCATTGACTCTTCTAAGAGTCCTAAGAGTCCTGCTCACACTGATGGGGTGCAGCTGTGGGACCCTATTTTCAGAGATGATGTTCTCCACCCAACTCTCAAAAAGCTGAAAGGGTCTTCAGTAGAGATGGATTGTCGAGCTGGGCTATCAGACGGTCACCTCTGTAGCTGTAGTGTCATTTTTCCTATGGTCCAATGTGTAAATTAAACAAAAAAGTGCACGTTTGTTATGATGTCAAAGATGGGGACCAGGATGTGGACATAATAAAAAATTAGGGAACATGATAGGAGACATTTCTACAATACATATAATCATTCTTATCTATTTAATACGATGACAACAGCTCTCCATACCTGCAGTCCACCACAAGGACCACCCTCTCTAATCCCTGAAAAATGAAATCATCCTCAGTGACGAAGAGAGGGGGCTAAGCGCCCCCCATGGTCTCAGAGCATTGACTCTTCTAAGAGTCCTAAGAGTCCTGCTCACACTGATGGGGTGCAGCTGTGGGACCCTATTTTCAGAGATGATGTCCTCCACCCAACTCTCAAAAAGCTGAAAGGGTCTTCAGTAGAGATGGATAGTCGAGCTGGGCTATCAGACGGTCACCTCTGTAGCTGTAGTGTCATTTTTCCTATGGTCCAATGTGTAAATTAAACAAAAATGTGCACGTTTGTTATGATGTCCAAGATGGGGACCAGGATGTGGACATAATAAAAAATGAGGGAACATGATAGGAGACATTTCTACAATACATATAATCATTCTTATCTATCTAATACGATGACAACAGCTCTCCATACCTGCAGTCCACCACAAGGACCACCCTCTCTAATCCCTGAAAAATGAAATCATCCTCAGTGACGAAGAGAGGGGGCAAAGCGCCCCCATGGTCTCAGAGCATTAACTCTTCTAAGAGTCCTAAGAGTCCTGCTCACACTGATGGGGTGCAGCTGTGGGACCCTATTTTCAGAGATGATGTCCTCCACCCAACTCTCAAAAAGCTGAAAGGGTCTTCAGTAGAGATGGATAGTCGAGCTGGGCTATCAGACGGTCACCTCTGTAGCTGTAGTGTCATTTTTCCTATGGCCCAATGTGTAAATTAAACAAAAAAGTGCACGTTTGTTATGATGTCCAAGATGGGGACCAGGATGTGGACATAATAAAAAATTAGGGAACATGATAGGAGACATTTCTACAATACATATAATCATTCTTATCTATCTAATACGATGACAACAGCTCTCCATACCTGCAGTCCACCACAAGGACCACCCTCTCTAATCCCTGAAAAATGAAATCATCCTCAGTGACGAAGAGAGGGGGCCAAGCGCCCCCCATGGTACCAGAGCATTGACTCTTCTAAGAGTCCTAAGAGTCCTGCTCACACTGATGGGGTGAAGCTGTGGGACCCTATTTTCAGAGATGATGTCCTCCACCCAACTCTCAAAAAGCTGAAAGGGTCTTCAGTAGAGATGGATAGTCGAGCTGGGCTATCAGACGGTCACCTCTGTAGCTGTAGTGTCATTTTTCCTATGGTCCAATGTGTAAATTAAACAAAAAAGTGCACGTTTGTTATGATGTCCAAGATGGGGACCAGGATGTGGACATAATAAGAAATTAGGGAACATGATAGGAGACATTTCTACAATACATATAATCATTCTTATCTATCTAATACGATCACAACAGCTCTCCATACCTGCAGTCCACCACAAGGACCACTCTCTCTAATCCCTGAAAAATGAAATCATCCTCAGTGACGAAGAGAGGGGGCTAAGTGCCCCCCATGGTCTCAGAGCATTGACTCTTCTAAGAGTCTTAAGATTCCTGCTCCCACTGATGGGGTGCAGCTGTGGGACCCTATTTTCAGAGATGATGTCCTCCACCCAACTCTCAAAAAGCTGAAAGGGTCTTCAGTAGAGATGGATAGTCGAGCTGGGCTATCAGACGGTCACCTCTGTAGCTGTAGTGTCATTTTTCCTATGGTCCAATGTGTAAATTAAACAAAAAAGTGCACGTTTGTTATGATTTCCAAGATGGGGACCAGGATGTGGACATAATAAAAAAATAGGGAACATGATAGGAGACATTTCTACAATACATATAATCATTCTTATCTATCTAATACGATGACAACAGCTCTCCATACCTGCAGTCCACCACAAGGACCACCCTCTCTATTCCCTGAAAAGTGAAATCATCCTCAGTGACGAAGAGAGGGGGCTAAGCGCCCCCCATGGTCTCAGAGCATTGACTCTTCTAAGAGTCCTAAGAGTCCTGCTCACACTGATAGGGTGCAGCTGTGGGACCCTATTTTCAGAGATGATGTTCTCCACCCAACTCTCAAAAAGCTGAAAGGGTCTTCAGTAGAGATGGATAGTCGAGCTGGGCTATCAGACGGTCACCTCTGTAGCTGTAGTGTCATTTTTCCTATGGTCCAATGTGTAAATTAAACAAAAAAGTGCACGTTTGTTATGATGTCCAAGATGGGGACCAGGATGTGGACATAATAAAAAATTAGGGAACATGATAGGAGACATTTCTACAATACATATAATCATTCTTATCTATCTAATACGATGATAACAGCTCTCCATATCTGCAGTCCACCACAAGGACCACCCTCTCTAATCCCTGAAAAATGAAATCATCCTCAGTGATGAAGAGAGGGGGCTAAGTGCCCCCAATGGTCTCAGAGCATTGACTCTTCTAAGAGTCCTAAGAGTCCTGCTCACACTGATGGGGTGCAGCTGTGGGACCCTATTTTCAGAGATGATGTCCTCCACCCAACTCTCAAAAAGCTGAAAGGGTCTTCAGTAGAGATGGATAGTCGAGCTGGGCTATCAGACGGTCACCTCTGTAGCTGTAGTGTCATTTTTCCTATGGTCCAATGTGTAAATTAAACAAAAAAGTGCACGTTTGTTATGATGTCCAAGATGGGGACCAGGATGTGGACATAATAAAAAATTAGGGAACATGATAGGAGACATTTCTACAATACATATAATCATTCTTATCTATCTAATACGATGACAACAGCTCTCCATACCTGCAGTCCACCACAAGGACCACCCTCTCTAATCCCTGAAAAATGAAATCATCCTCAGTAACGAAGAGAGGGGGCCAAGCGCCCCCCATGGTACCAGAGCATTGACTCTTTTAAGAGTCCTAGGAGTCCTGCTCACACTGATGGGGTGAAGCTGTGGGACCCTATTTTCAGAGATGATGTCCTCCACCCAACTCTCAAAAAGCTGAAAGGGTCTTCAGTAGAGATGGATAGTCGAGCTGGGCTATCAGACGGTCACCTCTGTAGCTGTAGTGTCATTTTTCCTATGGTCCAATGTGTAAATTAAACAAAAAAGTGCACGTTTGTTATGATGTCCAAGATGGGGACCAGGGTGTGGACATAATAAGAAATTAGGGAACATGATAGGAGACATTTCTACAATACATATAATCATTCTTATCTATCTAATACGATGACAACAGCTCTCCATACCTGCAGTCCACCACAAGGACCACCCTCTCTAATCCCTGAAAAATGAAATCATCCTCAGGGACGAAGAGAGGGGGCTAAGCGCCCCCCATGGTTTTAGAGCATTGACTCTTCTAAGAGTCCTAAGAGTCCTGCTTACACTGATGGGGTGCAGCTGTGGGACCCTATTTTCAGAGATGATGTCCTCCACCCAACTCTCAAAAAGCTGAAAGGGTCTTCAGTAGAGATGGATAGTCGAGCTGGGCTATCAGACGGTCACCTCTGTAGCTGTAGTGTCATTTTTCCTATGGTCCAATGTGTAAATTAAACAAAAAAGTGCACGTTTGTTATGATGTCCAAGATGGGGACCAGGATGTGGACATAATAAAAAATTAGGGAACATGATAGGAGACATTTCTACAATACATATAATCATTCTTATCTATCTAATACGATCACAACAGCTCTCCATACCTGCAGTCCACCACAAGGACCACTCTCTCTAATCCCTGAAAAATGAAATCATCCTCAGTGACGAAGAGAGGGGGCTAAGCGCCCCCCATGGTCTCAGAGCATTGACTCTTCTAAGAGTCCTAAGATTCCTGCTCACACTGATGGGGTGCAGCTGTGGGACCCTATTTTCAGAGATGATGTCCTCCACCCAACTCTCAAAAAGCTGAAAGGGTCTTCAGTAGAGATGGATAGTCGAGCTGGGCTATCAGACGGTCACCTCTGTAGCTGTAGTGTCATTTTTCCTATGGTCCAATGTGTAAATTAAACAAAAAAGTGCACGTTTGTTATGATGTCCAAGATGGGGACCAGGATGTGGACATAATAAAAAAATAGGGAACATGATAGGAGACATTTCTACAATACATATAATCATTCTTATCTATCTAATACGATGACAACAGCTCTCCATACCTGCAGTCCACCACAAGGACCACCCTCTCTATTCCCTGAAAAGTGAAATCATCCTCAGTGACGAAGAGAGGGGGCTAAGCGCCCCCCATGGTCTCAGAGCATTGACTCTTCTAAGAGTCCTAAGAGTCCTGCTCACACTGATGGGGTGCAGCTGTGGGACCCTATTTTCAGAGATGATGTTCTCCACCCAACTCTCAAATAGCTGAAAGGGTCTTCAGTAGAGATGGATAGTCGAGCTGGGCTATCAGACGGTCACCTCTGTAGCTGTAGTGTCATTTTTCCTATGGTCCAATGTGTAAATTAAACAAAAAAGTGCACGTTTGTTATGATGTCCAAGATGGGGACCAGGATGTGGACATAATAAAAAATTAGGGAACATGATAGGAGACATTTCTACAATACATATAATCATTCTTATCTATTTAATACGATGACAACAGCTCTCCATACCTGCAGTCCACCACAAGGACCACCCTCTCTAATCCCTGAAAAATGAAATCATCCTCAGTGACGAAGAGAGGGGGCTAAGCGCCCCCCATGGTCTCAGAGCATTGACTCTTCTAAGAGTCCTAAGAGTCCTGCTCACACTGATGGGGTGCAGCTGTGGGACCCTATTTTCAGAGATGATGTCCTCCACCCAACTCTCAAAAAGCTGAAAGGGTCTTCAGTAGAGATGGATAGTCGAGCTGGGCTATCAGACGGTCACCTCTGTAGCTGTAGTGTCATTTTTCCTATGGTCCAATGTGTAAATTAAACAAAAAAGTGCACGTTTGTTATGATGTCCAAGATGGGGACCAGGATGTGGACATAATAAAAAATTAGGGAACATGATAGGAGACATTTCTACAATACATATAATCATTCTTATCTATCTAATACGATGACAACAGCTCTCCATACCTGCAGTCCACCACAAGGACCACCCTCTCTAATCCCTGAAAAATGAAATCATCCTCAGGGACGAAGAGAGGGGGCTAAGCGCCCCCCATGGTCTCAGAGCATTGACTCTTCTAAGAGTCCTAAGATTCCTGCTCACACTGATGGGGTGCAGCTGTGGGACCCTATTTTCAGAGATGATGTCCTCCACCCAACTCTCAAAAAGCTGAAAGGGTCTTCAGTAGAGATGGATAGTCGAGCTGGGCTATCAGACGGTCACCTCTGTAGCTGTAGTGTCATTTTTCCTATGGTCCAATGTGTAAATTAAACAAAAAAGTGCACGTTTGTTATGATGTCCAAGATGGGGACCAGGATGTGGACATAATAAAAAAATAGGGAACATGATAGGAGACATTTCTACAATACATATAATCATTCTTATCTATCTAATACGATGACAACAGCTCTCCATACCTGCAGTCCACCACAAGGACCACCCTCTCTATTCCCTGAAAAGTGAAATCATCCTCAGTGACGAAGAGAGGGGGCTAAGCGCCCCCCATGGTCTCAGAGCATTGACTCTTCTAAGAGTCCTAAGAGTCCTGCTCACACTGATGGGGTGCAGCTGTGGGACCCTATTTTCAGAGATGATGTTCTCCACCCAACTCTCAAATAGCTGAAAGGGTCTTCAGTAGAGATGGATAGTCGAGCTGGGCTATCAGACGGTCACCTCTGTAGCTGTAGTGTCATTTTTCCTATGGTCCAATGTGTAAATTAAACAAAAAAGTGCACGTTTGTTATGATGTCCAAGATGGGGACCAGGATGTGGACATAATAAAAAATTAGGGAACATGATAGGAGACATTTCTACAATACATATAATCATTCTTATCTATTTAATGCGATGACAACAGCTCTTCATACCTGCAGTCCACCACAAGGACCACCCTCTCTAATCCCTGAAAAATGAAATCATCCTCAGTGACGAAGAGAGGGGGCTAAGCGCCCCCCATGGTCTCAGAGCATTGACTCTTCTAAGAGTCCTAAGAGTCCTGCTCACACTGATGGGGTGCAGCTGTGGGACCCTATTTTCAGAGATGATGTCCTCCACCCAACTCTCAAAAAGCTGAAAGGGTCTTCAGTAGAGATGGATAGTCGAGCTGGGCTATCAGACGGTCACCTCTGTAGCTGTAGTGTCATTTTTCCTATGGTCCAATGTGTAAATTAAACAAAAAAGTGCACGTTTGTTATGATGTCCAAGATGGGGACCAGGATGTGGACATAATAAAAAATTAGGGAACATGATAGGAGACATTTCTACAATACATATAATCATTCTTATCTATCTAATACGATGACAACAGCTCTCCATACCGTATTTCATGGTCAATCCAGGTTTGTCAGTGATGGCACTGACATAATGTATGGCGTCTTTTTCGGGCGTTATCCTTTGCCTTTTCATTGTGAAAATCCAGTTGCCTATATCAAAGCAAATTCTACTACTTGTAAAGTATGCAGAAAATGAAATGTAGAACATATAACATCAACTGCTTAGGAACGCATCATAGGTTAGTACTTAAAAGGATATTGTCATGTTCTAGTCATAATGCAAGCTGGACATTTTTCATGTTACCCTGTAATCGCCGGCCTGTTCTAATGCTCACAGGCAAAGATATATGCTCAGCTGCTAAGGCTTCCCTCTGCCTTCTGAATGAAAATTGAATATGTCTGGCTCACTGTGTATATAGCAGGTGCTCAGAAAAAATAAGAGTCAATTCAAAAGAAATAGCTCTGGTACACTATAGTGATTAATAATGTAAGAAAAGAACTCTTGGAATGCTGAAAATTCTTTATTTGTGCAAAAGGATAATTCATCCAACGTTTCGACCTTGTTTTTAGGTCTTCATCAAGGATAAAGTTATCTAAGATCATAAAGGGTTACAAAACCATATAAACACGTAATTAGTACATAGTACAACATAACAGTACAATACATTGCTACTTGAGAGTACAATGGGTCAAATGACCATGAGGCACATACAAAAAATTTTTCCAAAGCCATAGTGAAAACATTTGTACTGAGGAAAGAAAATTTCCACATGACCTATCTGGAGAAACATTCTGGATCAAACAACCAAAAATAGTCAAGCAGGTAAATACACACCTATATGGATAACAGGATGATATGTGTTCAATTGTATAGCGTCATTGCCATTAAGGTACAAATGGAAAACTTGCAATCCTATATAGTGAAGGAAATGAACACATATCATATCAAAGAACACAGGAACATGGGTGTGAGAAAAACCTCAATGTTTATACTTTGTTCTTTATAATGGTGTGAACATGTATATGTCTCAGTACCTTATGCACTTGAGAATTCTAGTGAGTAGATGATGAAAGCCTATTCCAGAACTGGAATCGGTAAATAATTGTAGGTGGAATCTAAATGAAAAGATGGTACAAGTGTTATCATGACACGTGGGCTATAACACAATGGACCGTGTGACAAAGAAGAAAGGAGAGAAAGAAGAGGAAGAAAATGGAACTACCTGTAACATTACGTGATAGTCACTGGTAAGTATCACTTGACAATTCAGGTGAAAAAGGATTCCTTTATTAAAGGGTTCTCAGTCGCCTCAGGATCATGAAATACTAGGGTAAATGATATGAGAATGGGTAAGAAGCACCACTAAAGGAAATATGAAATGCAGGACATATATCTATAAACCCCTGAACTACATGATAGAAATAAAAAGAAGAAAAAAGAAAAAAAAGAAGAAAGAAGAACACATAGAATGCGGAAAGAGAATGGGTACAACTACCTGAGTTACTGCAGGGAGGCCCCTGGTTGGTATTGTGAGGGTTAGTGGAATTCCTTCACTGAAGGGTTCTCAGTTGCCTCAGGTTCGTGAAAAATGCTATAGACAAATAATGCCCGGAGAAAAGGGGTTCATATACAGCGAATAATGGTAATACAAGGTACATGTGTCACATGTAATAGTATATACAGTTAGGTCCAGAAATATTTGGACAGTGACACAAGTTTTGGTATTTTAGCTGTTTACAAAAACATGTTCAGAAATACAATTATATATATAATATGGGCTGAAAGTGCACACTCCCAGCTGCAATATGAGAGTTATCACATCCACATTGGAGAAAGGGTTTAGGAATCATAGCTCTGTAATGCATAGCCTCCTCTTTTTCAAGGGACCAAAAGTAATTGGACAAGGGACTCTAAGGGCTGCAATTAACTCTGAAGGCGTCTTCCTCGTTAACCTGTAATCAATGAAGTAGTTAAAAGGTCTGGGGTTGATTACAGGTGTATGGTTTTGCATTTGGAAGCTGTTGCTGTGACCAGACAACATGCGGTCTAAGGAACTCTTAATTGAGGTGAAGCAGAACATCCTGAGGCTGAAAAAAAAGAAAAAATCCATCAGAGAGATAGCAGACATGCTTGGAGTAGCAAAATCAACAGTCGGGTACATTCTGAGAAAAAAGGAATTGACTGGTGAGCTTGGGAACTCAAAAAGGCCTGGGCGTCCACGGATGACAACAGTGGTGGATGATCGCCGCATACTTTCTTTGGTGAAGAAGAACCCGTTCACAACATCAACTGAAGTCCAGAACACTCTCAGTGAAGTAGGTGTATCTGTCTCTAAGTCAACAGTAAAGAGAAGACTCCATGAAAGTAAATACAAAGGGTTCACATCTAGATGCAAACCATTCATCAATTCCAAAAATAGACAGGCCAGAGTTAAATTTGCTGAAAAACACCTCATGAAGCCAGCTCAGTTCTGAAAAAGTATTCTATGGACAGATGAGACAAAGATCAACCTGTACCAGAATGATGGGAAGAAAAAAGTTTGGAGAAGAAAGGGAACGGCACATGATCCAAGGCACACTACATCCTCTGTAAAACATGGTGGAGGCAACGTGATGGCATGGGCATGCATGGCTTTCAATGGCACTGGGTCATAGTATCATAGTATCATAGTTTTTAAGGTTGAAGGGAGACTCTAAGTCCATCTAGTTCAACCCGTAGCCTAACATGTTGATCCAGAGGAAGGCAAAAAACCCCAATGTGGCAAACAAGTTCCAATGGGGAAAAAATTTCCTTCCTGACTCCACATCCGGCAATCAGACTAGTTCCCTGGATCAATACCCTGTCATAAAATCTAATATACATAACTGGTTATATTAAATTTTTCAAGAAAGGCATCCAGGCTCTGCTTAAATGTTAGTAGTGAATCACTCATTACAACATCATGTGGCAGAGAGTTCCATAGTCTCACTGCTCGTACAGTAAAGAATCCTCGTCTGTGATTATGATTAAACCTTCTTTCCTCAAGACGTAGCGGATGCCCCCGTGTTCCAGTCGCAGGCCTAGGTGTAAATAGATCTTTGGAAAGGTCTCTGTACTGTCCCCTCATATATTTATACATTGTGATTAGATCTCCCCTAAGCCTTCGTTTTTCCAGACTAAATAACCCCAAGTTTAATAACCTGTCTTCGTATTGCAGCCCCCCCATTCCTCTAATAATCTTGGTCGCTCTTCTTTGCACCCTCTCCAGTTCAGCTATGTCCTTCTTATATATCGGTGACCAGAATTGTACACAGTATTCTAAGTGCGGTCGCACTAGTGACTTGTACAGAGGTAGAACTATATTTTTTTCATGAACACTTATACCTCTTTTAATACATCCCATTATTTTATTAGCCCTGGCAGCAGCTGCCTGACACTGTCCACTAAAGTGAAGTTTACCATCCACCCATACACCCAAGTCTTTTTCTGTGTCTGTTTTACCCAGTGTTCTACAATTAAGTACATAATCATAAATGTTATTTCCTCTACCCAAGTGCATGACCTTACATTTATCTACATTAAACTTCAATTGCCACTTCTCAGCCCAATCCTCCAATTTACATAAATCTCCCTGTAATATAAAATTATCCTCCTCTGTATTGATTACCCTGCAGAGTTTAGTATCATCTGCAAATATTGAAATTCTACTCCGCATGCCCCCAACAAGGTCATTTATAAATATGTTGAAAAGAAGCGGGCCCAATACTGACCCCTGTGGTACCCCACTATGAACTGAGACCCAGTCCGAGTACGTACCATTAATAACCACCCTTTGTTTCCTATCACTGAGCCAGTTTTTAACCCAGTTACACATATTTTCCCCTATCCCCATTATTCTCATTTTATGTACCAACCTTTTGTGTGGCACCGTATCAAAAGCTTTTGAAAAGTCCATATACACAACATCCACTGCATTTCCCTGGTCCAGGCTTGAACTTACTGATGACATAACAGCAGACAAGAGTAGCCGGATGAATTCTGAAGTGTACCGGGATATACTTTCAGCCCAGATTCAGCCAAATGCCGCAAAGTTGATCAGACGGCGCTTCATAGTACAGATGGACAATGACCCCAAGCATACAGCCAAAGCTACCCAGGAGTTCATGAGTGCTAAAAAGTGGAACATTCTGCAATGGCCAAGTCAATCACCAGATCTTAACCCAATTGAGCATGCATTTCACTTGCTCAAATCCAGACTTAAGACGGAAAGACCCACAAACAAGCAAGACCTGAAGGCTGCAGCTGTAAAGGCCTGGCAAAGCATTAAGAAGGAGGAAACCCAGCGTTTGGTGATGTCCAGGGGTTCCAGACATAAGGCAGTGATTGCCTCCAAAGGATTCGCAACAAAATATTGAAAATAAAAATATTTTGTTTGGGTTTGGTTTATTTGTCCAATTACTTTTGACCTCCTAAAATGTGGAGTGTTTGTAAAGAAATGTGTACAATTCCTACAATTTCTATCAGATATTTTTGTTCAAACCTTCAAATTAAATGTTACAATCTGCACTTGAATTCTGTTGTAGAGGTTTCATTTCAAATCCAATGTGGTGGCATGCAGAGCCCAACTCGCGAAAATTGTGTCACTGTCCAAATATTTCTGGACCTAACTGTATATATATATTGTACTAAGCTCTACACCAGAAATAGAAAGTAGTCCCTCTGCCTTCTGTCTAGGTGCCCTGAGTTATGTCCTGTAAACTGTCACAGCGACCCAGACACACATGTGTAGTAGGGGAATATCCCTGCTGAGATGCCAGTGCTAGAGCACTCGTTTGCTGTGGAGTTGAACGCTATGTGAGCAGTTCTTACCTTCAATGAGCAGAAGTCTCTTTTTTCAGATTTCAATATCTCTGTGGGTATCTGGCAGAAATATGGAATACTCTTTACTGCTAAGACCCTGTACACCACTCCCACTAAAGGGGGCTTTACACGCTGCGACATCGCTAATGCGGAGTCGTTGGGGTCACGGAATTTGTGACGCACATCCGGCCGCATTAGCGATGTTGCTGCGTGTGACACCGATGAGCGATTTTGCATCGTTGCAAAAACGTGCAAAATCGCTCATCGGTGACATGGGTCTCCATTCTCGATTATCGTTACTGCAGCAGTAACGATGTAGTTCGTCGCTCCTGCGGCAGCACACATCACTCCGTGTGACACCGCAGAAACGAGGAACCTCTCCTTACCTGCCTCCCAGCCGCTATGAGGAAGGAAGGAGGTGGGCGGGATGTTCCGGCCACTCATCTCCGCCCCTCCGCTGCTATTGGGCGGTCGCTCAGTGACGTCGCTGTGACGCCGCACGGACCGCCCCCTTAGAAAGGAGGCGGTTCGCCGGTCACAGCGACGTCGCCGGGCAGGTAAGTATGTGTGACGGGTCTGGTCGGTGTTGTGCGGCATGGGCAGCGATTTACCCGTGTCGCGCAACAGATGGGGGCGGGTACCCACACTAGCGATATCGGGACCGATATCGCAGTGTGTAAAGTAGCCTTTAGTCACATGACCAAGACTGTATCTGTGTCCCTACAACACACTTGAGACAAATGTGTGTGTGAGCCTGCATTGTGGGGTATATATAATATATTATAGAGCTGGGAAGGATCATTCTAAGCAGTGAGCTGTTCCAGTATTTGTAGGAAAATACCCAGTAGAAGCATCAAACACAGCACCAATACCTCCCATCAGTATCCCACCACAGTGCCATGTAACCCATGCCCTACACTCCCATCTACACCAATACTATACAGGCACAAACTAGTATATCTGACTAAAAGCCCCCAAAATATGAAGAACGGCCTATAGTTGAGTGTGGATATAAAATCTATGTGAGCAGAGCTAGAATAGAAATCACTGATCGCATTGAAGTCATTCTGACCATAAATCACCATGATATCAAGGTGAGGAGTTGTGTGTTACTGCTGGGAGGAAAGGGTTAACAGTGGAATATTAAGGTGCATTTCTGTGTGCAGTGTTACTAGTCAATGTAACAATTCAGTATGAGCTGCTCTTGGTGCCGGGGGAGGGAGATGCTCTCCTGAGCAAGATAGATGGGGAATGAACATAATATCTATATAGTGTAAGGCAGGGGGTCTCAAACTCGGCTGGGTGTATGGGCCGCACAGAGGAAAAAAATAATTTGGGGGGCTGCATTCTTTGCAAGACAAAGTGACATTTTTATTGGTACCATATATGTATATATTTTTTTCACACACCTTTGGATGACTGATTTTCAACATTTTTCACTTGTTTATTATAACAAATGTGCACATTCTTTGGTTAAATCTAAAAAAAATAAATGTGATGTTAAAAAAAAGTCATGCCTTATTTTGTTTTTTTTTACATTTTATCCCTTTCTTTTAACTAATAGTGTTACAATTATGACGCTAGCGTTTTGTGAAGGGAATGCTTTGCCTACTTCCGTGACTATGGCCTTCCGGAACTGCTGCATTTTGGCTGACCTCTCCGCCTCGGGAATAAGAGACATAAAGTTCTCCTTGTAGCATGGGTCTAACAGTGTTACCAACCAGTAATGATTGTCGGCCAAGATGTTCTTAACGCGAGGGTCACGAGACAGGCAGCTTACCATAAAGTCATCCATGTGCGCCAGACTCTTAACAGCCATCACTTCAGTATCCAGACCAAAACGATGACTGAACATGCTGTCCTCCTCCTTCTCCTCCTCCTCCTCATCTACCCTGTCCTCTGGCCAGCCACGCTGAACTGAGCATATGACTGGTATGCATGTCATATCCTCAATTTGGCCGGAGAGTTGCTCCATGTCTTCATCTTCCTCCTCGTCATAGTCCTCCACTGCACGTTGTGATGAGACGAGGCTGGGCTATGTGTTATCACCCACACCCACTACTGTTTCTTGCTCCAACTCATCGTGTTCCGCCTGCAATGCATCATGTTTGGTTTTGAGCAGAGACCGTTTTAGAAGGCAGAGAAGCGGTATGGTGACGCTAATAATGGCGTCATCGCCGCTCACCATCTTGGTGGAGTCCTCAAAGTTTTGGAGGATGGTACATAGGCCGGACATCCATCTCCACTCCTCAGGTGTTATGTGTGGAGTTTGACCCATTTCCCGACGGCTTAGGTGATGCAGGTACTCAACAACTGCCCTCTTCTGCTCACATATCCTGATCAACATGTGCAGAGTTGAATTCCAACGCGTGGGGACATCACACACCAGTCTGTGAGCCGGAAGATGCAATCGACGCTGAAAGCCGGCAAGGCCGGCTGAAGCAGTAGGTGACTTTCGAAAATGTGCAGACAGGCGGCGAACTTTTACCAGCAGATCAGACAGCTCTGGGTATGACTTTAGAAACCGCTGAACCACGAGGTTGAGCACATGGGCCATGCATGGAACATGTGTCAGCTGGCCTCGCCTCAAAGCCGCCACTAGGTTCCGGCCATTGTCACACACAACCTTTCCTGGCTTTAGGTTCAGAAGTGTGAGCCAGTGATCTGCATGCTGTTTTAGAGCTGTCCACACCTCTTCTGCATTGTGGGATTTGTCACTTATGCAGATTAGCTGCAGCACAGCCTGTTGCCGCTTCGCCGAGGCAGTGCTGCAGTGCTTCCAGCTTGGGACTGGTGTGGAGGGTAAAGTGGATGAGGATGCGCAGGAGGAGGAGGAGGCTGAAGAGCATGACATTCCGGAGCTGTAGAGTGTGGGTGAAACCCTGACTGAGGTAGGGCCTGCAAACCTTGGTGTGGGAAGGACTTGTTCCGTTCCTCGCTCAAACTGGGTCCCAGTTGGGCTGGGCTGGGTAGGGCGTTGTGGGGGGTTTGTCTATCTCCGTTTGAGGTGAGTTTGTTTAAGTTAGCCTTTTCTTTGGCGTTTTTTGGAGCCCTGCGGGTTGGGGAGTTGGTATCGCCCAGTAAGGCGTTCCCCGGGGGCTTGGATTGGGGTGACATTGTCAGTGGAAAACGGAGTTGAATTTTGGATTAGGAAATCGAAAACTGATCAGAGAGGTGTGGGTAGACTAGTCCGTTTGGGGATGGTTGTGGCATCTGATATGTGCCCGTTCAAGTGTCTCGGGAATTTTCAACAGATCCGTCCGAAGGTGGATGGCCCCTTATTATGTCACGAGGATGGGTCCTTTTTATCGAGATACCAATTTGTGAGTGTTTTTAGGGCATGTTTGAAGTCGTTGGGGTTAGATCCGAAGTCTTTCGGATTGGGGCAGCGACGGAGGCCTCTATATGCGGCCTACCGGAGGAGACAGTTAAGCAGATTGGTAGGTGGAAGTCGCAGCGCTTTAAGTCGTATGTACGTCCCCAGGTGGTTGTTGGCAATTGAGGTGAAAAGGGGGGGGGTATTAGGGTAGCAATGGGGGGGGGGAGAGTGTGTGTTTTTTGTCAATTTGGTTTGGTGAGGCAATAAAATGGTGTCGTCTGTACATTTTGTATTGCAGAAGCACCCCCCCTTCCTTCCCTGGTCTGGATCCTTGGCCACTCTTATGTGTATTGGGGAGCCCGACGAGCGGACGCGAGATGGAACGGGAGACAGCTAGGTTTTGAGAAGGACCTGGCTCTCGTGCGATGGCTCGGTGTTCGGGGGTTAGGGTGGAACAGGGTGTTGCAGGAGGTGCATAGATACGCCCGGTTGGACAGACCTCCTGACATCTTAGTGTTGCATGCCGGGGGGAATGATTTGGGTGGGCGTCCTTTTCGAATCTTGATAAAGGACATCAAACATGATTTGTTACGGTTATGGGTGTCATTTCCAGGTCTAACGATAGTCTGGTCGGAGATAGTAGCGAGAAAGAGTTGGCAGAAAGCGCGGTCAGTTGACAGGTTGAACAAGGCGCGGGCGAAGGTTAATAGGGCGATCTCGAAGTTTGTTAGTCGGAACGGGGGTATAGCAATACGGCATGTTGAGTTGGAAAGGACGGAAGAGGAATTTTGGTTGGCTGACGGGGTACACCTTAATGCGGTGGGAACTGACTTATGGGCTCTTGGCTTGCAGGGAGGTATTGAGAGGGCCCTTTGGTTGCGGGGGGTCTCAGGCACTTGAAGGGTTTCAAGGTGCCTTCGTTGTGGTGTTGTTTATTGGTGGGTCCTTGAAGTTGGTTTAAAATTGGTTCGGGGATTCATCCGGGTATGGATCCCCTCATTGGCAGAATTGATGGTCCCCTGGTGATTTTGGGGGGGAACCCCAACGGGGTATGTCGGGGCCCCTGGGGGTGTGGTTGGGGTTGACGGAGGATTAACCCTTACCATTTGGTGCTCCTGAGCCAGTGTGGGTAACGGCTGGGAGCAAGTTGAGGTTTTTTATTGCTCGGTTATGGGAATCACCAGGGTTTTGGTAGCTTCAAGGACCTTACCACATTGCAAATTTTATTGGTTATGTATTCTTGTTAATAAAATGGCTGCTATGGCCAAAATTATCCAAAGATAAATTTGTGTCTGTGTAATTACTTTTAAATAAGAAATGGGAATGGAGGTGTGGGGTATGAAAGGAAGACCGGAGTCTACAATTCCAGGGTCAAGCATGTTTATTTGCGTAAGCTTCGTTCCAGGGTAGAAAGGGTAAGAGTGCCTTTCAGAATTCGAAGTGGTCGGACTGTACGGACCACCAAGAACTGCAGGAGAGCTTGAACATCTTCCCATGGATTTGCGACATCCTCCCTCATCAGTTACGTAGGTAAGCAGGTTCTCAGCATTGCAGCCCATTTGTTGTCTTAAGTTAGTTAAGCGGGGTTAACTAACCTGTCAGTTCAGCCTCAGGTCTAAAGCAGAGGCCTGGACTCCACTCCTTACTCCTCACTCCACAACTCTCCTTAAAAACAACTGACTCCTTTTTCCTGCCCCGGGGTCTCCAGACCCCTAGGTGGGCGTTTCCTTCCGTCTGGTCCTGCCCACTGGTGTGCCTGTCTTTCCCTGGGGGAGGTGACTAGGATTTTCTGGTTGGCTTTGTGTGACTTAGGTGAGGGAAGTTGTTATGCGGGGGCCTATGTGTGTCTACCTGCAGTGTCAGGGCGTCACATATGTATGTGTGTATGTCTGCTAAAGGAATCCGCACCGTCATATTTACAAACACAAAATTTTGCAGACACCTCATGTGACTCAGGGAACGTCGTAGACTATGTTTTAACAGGAATATTTAACCCCGCGCTTTACAGTTACTCTCCAAAAAACCTGCCTCCATTAAACTGAATGGAGGTGGGAGCTGCAAGTTATTAATAGCAGCTGTGATTGGTTGCTATAAGAACAAAGGACATTCATAGTATAAGAAGCTTATGTGTGAGATAATATGATGTCAGTGGGGAGACAGATAGAGAGAGACAGACACAGACTGAGAGACAAACAGACAGAGACAGATAGGCATAGACAGACAGGGAAAGAGACAGAGACAAACAGACAGAGGCAGACAGGGAAAGAGACAGACAGAGATAGACAGGGAAAAAAGGCAGACAGACAGAGACAGAGAAAGAGACAGAGGCAGATAGGGAAACAGACAGAGACAAACATACAGAGACAGGCAGGAGAAAAGGCAGACCGACAGGGAAAGAGACAGACAGGGGAAGAGACAGACAGAGAGAGACAGACAGATAGAGACAGACAAAGAAATACAGAGATAGACAGGGAAAGAGACAAACGGGGAATGAGTCAGACAGAGAGAGACAAAGAGAGACAGGCAGAGAGAGACAGGGAAAGAGACAGACAGGGGAAGAGAAAGACAGAGACAGACAAAGAAATACAGAGACAGACAGGGGAAGAGACAGACAGGGGAAGAGACAGACAGGGGAAGAGACAGACAGACAGGGAAAGAGACAGACCTGGAAAAGAGACAGACCTGGAAAAGAGACAGGCCTGGAAAAGAGACAGACAGACATAGAAACAGACAGCCACAAAGAGAGAGAGAGACAGACAGACACAGAGAGACAGACAGAGATAGAGAGACAGACAGACATGGATAGAGATAGAGACACACAGAGACAGACAGATGACAGAGACTGGGAGAGAGACAGACAGAAGCATAAATCCCTAACTAAAACTTAACATTTAATGATAGTTTTAAAAGGTAAAAAAACACAAATCATGTAAATAGAATGACTCTCTTCTGTGCATAGAGTCAACATTTTGTGTTTGTAAATATGACGGTGCGGATTCCTTTAGCAGACATACACACATACATATGTGACGCCCTGACACTGCAGGTAGTCACACATAGGCCCCCCCATAACAACTTCCCTCACCTAAGTCACACAAAGCCAACCAGAAAACCCTAGTCACCTCCCCCAGGGAAAGACAGGCACACCAGTGGGCAGGACCAGACGGAAGGAAACGCCCACCTAGGGGTCTGGAGACCCCGGGGCAGGAAAAAGGAGTCAGTTGTTTTTAAGGAGAGTTGTGGAGTGAGGAGTAAGGAGTGGAGTCCAGGCCTCTGCTTTAGACCTGAGGCTGAACTGACAGGTTAGTTAACCCCGCTTAACTAACTTAAGATAACAAATGGGCTGCAATGCTGAGAACCTGCTTACCTACGTAACTGATGAGGGAGGATGTCGCAAATCCATGGGAAGATGTTCAAGCTCTCCTGCAGTTCTTGGTGGCCCGTACAGTCCGACCACTTCGAATTCTGAAAGGCACTCTTACCCTTTCTACCCTGGAACGAAGCTTAGGCAAATAAACATGCTTGACCCTGGAATTGTTGACTCCGGTCTTCCTTTCATACCCCACACCTCCATTCCCATTTCTTATTTAAAAGTAATTACACAGACACAAATTTATCTTTGGATAATTTTGGCCATAGCAGCCATTTTATTAACAAGAATACATAACCAATAAAATTTGCAATGTGGTAAGGTCCTTGAAGCTACCAAAACCCTGGTGATTCCCATAACCGAGCAATAAAAAACCTCAACTTGCTCCCAGCCGTTACCCACACTGGCTCAGGAGCACCAAATGGTAAGGGTTAATCCTCCGTCAACCCCAACCACACCCCCAGGGGCCCCGACATACCCCGTCGGGGTTCACCCCCAAAATCACCAGGGGACCATCAATTCTGCCAATGAGGGGATCCATACCCGGATTAATCCCCGAACCAATTTTAAACCAACTTCAAGGACCCACCAATAAACAACACCACAACGAAGGCACCTTGAAACCCTTCAAGTGCCTGAGACCCCCCGCAACCAAAGGGCCCTCTCAATACCTCCCTGCAAGCCAAGAGCCCATAAGTCAGTTCCCACCGCATTAAGGTGTACCCCGTCAGCCAACCAAAATTCCTCTTCCGTCCTTTCCAACTCAACATGCCGTATTGCTATACCCCCGTTCCGACTAACAAACTTCGAGATCGCCCTATTAACCTTTGCCCGCGCCTTGTTCAACCTGTCAACTGACCGCGCTTTCTGCCAACTCTTTCTCGCTACTATCTCCGACCAGACTATCGTTAGACCTGGAAACGACACCCATAACCGTAACAAATCATGTTTGATGTCCTTTATCAAGATTCGAAAAGGACGCCCACCCAAATCATTCCCCCCGGCATGCAACACTAACATGTCAGGAGGTCTGTCCAACCGGGCGTATCTATGCACCTCCTGCAACACCCTGTTCCACCCTAACCCCCGAACACCGAGCCATCGCACGAGAGCCAGGTCCTTCTCAAAACCTAGCTGTCTCCCGTTCCATCTCGCGTCCGCTCGTCGGGCTCCCCAATACACATAAGAGTGGCCAAGGATCCAGACCAGGGAAGGAAGAGGGGGTGCTTCTGCAATACAAAATGTACAGACGACACCATTTTATTGCCTCACCAAACCAAATTGACAAAAAACACACACTCTCACCCCCCCCATTGCTACCCTAATACCCCCCCTTTTCCCCTCAATTGCCAACAACCACCTGGGGACGTACATACGACTTAAAGCGCTGCGACTTCCACCTACCAATCTGCTTAACTGTCTCCTCCGGTAGGCCGCATATAGAGGCCTCCGTCGCTGCCCCAATCCGAAAGACTTCGGATCTAACCCCAACGACTTCAAACATGCCCTAAAAACACTCACAAATTGGTATCTCGATAAAAAGGACCCATCCTCGTGACATAATAAGGGGCCATCCACCTTCGGACGGATCTGTTGAAAATTCCCGAGACACTTGAACGGGCACATATCAGATGCCACAACCATCCCCAAACGGACTAGTCTACCCACACCTCTCTGATCAGTTTTCGATTTCCTAATCCAAAATTCAACTCCGTTTTCCACTGACATAATGTCACCCCAATCCAAGCCCCCGGGGAACGCCTTACTGGGCGATACCAACTCCCCAACCCGCAGGGCTCCAAAAAACGCCAAAGAAAGGCTAACTTAAACAAACTCACCTCAAACGGAGATAGACAAACCCCCCACAACGCCCTACCCAGCCGGGTAGGGACCCAGCCCAGCCCAGCTGGGACCCAGTTTGAGCGAGGAACGGAACAAGTCCTTCCCACACCAAGGTTTGCAGGCCCTACCTCAGTCAGGGTTTCACCCACACTCTACAGCTCCGGAATGTCATGCTCTTCAGCCTCCTCCTCCTCCTGCGCATCTTCATCCACTTTACCCTCCACACCAGTCCCAAGCTGGAAGCACTGCAGCACTGCCTCGGCGAAGCGGCAACAGACTGTGCTGCAGCTAATCTGCATAGGTGACAAACCCCACAATGCAGAAGAGGTGTGGACAGCTCTAAAACAGCATGCAGATCACTGGCTCACACCTCTGAACCTAAAGCCAGGAAAGGTTGTGTGTGACAATGGCCGGAACCTGGTGGCGGCTTTGAGGCGAGGCCAGCTGACACATGTTCCATGCATGGCCCATGTGCTCAACCTCGTGGTTCAGCGGTTTCTAAAGTCATACCCAGAGCTGTCTGATCTGCTGGTAAAAGTTCGCTGCCTGTCTGCACATTTTCGAAAGTCACCTACTGCTTCAGCCGGCCTTGCCGGCTTTCAGCGTCGTTTGCATCTTCCGGCTCACAGACTGGTGTGTGATGTCCCCACGCGTTGGAATTCAACTCTGCACATGTTGATCAGGATATGTGAGCAGAAGAGGGCAGTTGTTGAGTACCTGCATCACCTAAGCCGTCGGGAAATGGGTCAAACTCCACACATAACACCTGAGGAGTGGAGATGGATGTCCGACCTATGTACCATCCTCCAAAACTTTGAGGACTCCACCAAGATGGTGAGCGGCGATGACGCCATTATTAGCGTCACCATACCGCTTCTCTGCCTTCTAAAACGGTCTCTGCTCAAAACCAAACATGATGCATTGCAGGCGGAACACGATGAGTTGGAGCAAGAAACAGTAGTGGGTGTGGGTGATAACACACAGTCCAGCCTCGTCTCACCACAACGTGCAGTGGAGGACTATGACGAGGAGGAGGATGAAGACATGGAGCAACTCTCCGGCCAAATTGAGGATATGACATGCATACCAATCATATGCTCAGTTCAGCGTGGCTGGCCAGAGGACAGGGTAGATGATGAGGAGGAGGAGGAGGAGGAGGAGGAGAAGGAGGAGGACAGCATGTTCAGTCATCGTGTTGGTCTGGATACTGAAGTGATGGCTGTTAAGAGTCTGGCGCACATGGATGACTTTATGGTAAGCTGCCTGTCTCGTGACCCTCGCGTTAAGAACATCTTGGCCGACAAACATTACTGGTTGGTAACACTGTTAGACCCACGCTACAAGGAGAACTTTATGTCTCTTATTCCCGAGGCGGAGAGGTCAGCCAAAATGCAGCAGTTCCGGAAGGCCATAGTCACGGAAGTAGGCAAAGCATTCCCTTCACAAAACGCTAGCGTCATAATTGTAACACTATTAGTTAAAAGAAAGGGATAAAATGTAAAAAAAAACAAAATAAGGCATGACTTTTTTTTAACATCAAATTTTTTTTTTTAGATTTAACCAAAGAATGTGCACATTTGTTATAATAAACAAGTGAAAAATGTTGAAAATCAGTCATCCAAAGGTGTGTGAAAAAAATATATATATATGGTACCAATAAAAATGTCACTTTGTCCTGCAAAGAATGCAGCCCCCCAAATTATTTTTTTCCTCTGTGCGGCCCATACACCCAGCCGAGTTTGAGACCCCCTGCCTTACACTATATAGATATCATGTTCATTCCCCATCTATCTTGCTCAGGAGAGCATCTCCCTCCCCCGGCACCAAGAGCAGCACATATTGAATTGTTACATTGACTAGTAACACTGCACACAGAAATGCACCTTAATATTCCACTGTTAACCCTTTCCTCCCAGCAGTAACACACAACTCCTCACCTTGATATCATGGTGATTTATGGTCAGAATGACTTCAATGCGATCAGTGATTTCTATTCTAGCTCTGCTCACATAGATTTTATATCCACACTCAACTATAGGCCGTTCTTCATATTTTGGGGGCTTTTAGTCAGATATACTAGTTTGTGCCTGTATAGTATTGGTGTAGATGGGAGTGTAGGGCATGGGTTACATGGCACTGTGGTGGGATACTGATGGGAGGTATTGGTGCTGTGTTTGATGCTTCTACTGGGTATTTTCCTACAAATACTGGAACAGCTCACTGCTTAGAATGATCCTTCCCAGCTCTATAATATATTATATATACCCCACAATGCAGGCTCACACACACATTTGTCTCAAGTGTGTTGTAGGGACACAGATACAGTCTTGGTCATGTGACTAAAGGCTACTTTACACACTGCGATATCGGTCCCAATATCGCTAGTGTGGGTACCCGCCCCATCTGTTGCGCGACACGGGCAAATCGCTGCCCATGCCGCACAACACCGACCAGACCCGTCACACATACTTACCTGACCGGCGACGTCGCTGTGACCGGCGAACCGCCTCCTTTCTAAGGGGGCGGTCCGTGCGGCGTCACAGCGACGTCACTGAGCGACCGCCCAATAGCAGCGGAGGGGCGGAGATGAGTGGCCGGAACATCCCGCCCACCTCCTTCCTTCCTCATAGCGGCTGGGAGGCAGGTAAGGAGAGGTTCCTCGTTTCTGCGGTGTCACACGGAGTGATGTGTGCTGCCGCAGGAGCGACGAACTACATCGTTACTGCTGCAGTAACGATAATCGAGAATGGAGACCCATGTCACCGATGAGCGATTTTGCACGTTTTTGCAACGATGCAAAATCGCTCATCGGTGTCACACGCAGCAACATCGCTAATGTGGCCGGATGTGCGTCACAAATTCCGTGACCCCAACGACTCCGCATTAGCGATGTCGCAGCGTGTAAAGCCCCCTTTAGTGGGAGTGGTGTACAGGGTCTTAGCAGTAAAGAGTATTCCATATTTCTGCCAGATACCCACAGAGATATTGAAATCTGAAAAAAGAGACTTCTGCTCATTGAAGGTAAGAACTGCTCACATAGCATTCAACTCCACAGCAAACGAGTGCTCTAGCACTGGCATCTCAGCAGGGATATTCCCCTACTACACATGTGTGTCTGGGTCGCTGTGACAGTTTACAGGACATAACTCAAGGCACCTAGATAGAAGGCAGAGGTACTGGGATTGGTTGGTTTTTGGTGACGGAGGTGCAGGGGCTGGCGCCCATGTGCAGTGCTGGCTAAGGTATATTGATGATATTTTGATTTTTTGGCAGGGCACTGTGGAGCAGCTCGAGACATTTATGGAGGAACTTAATAACAACACCTTTAACATCAGATTGACGCATAAGCATAGCAGCAGTTGCGTTGACTTCCTGGATATTAAAATTTCATTCGGTTCTGAGCGAATTGTTCAGACCGACGTCCATAGGAAGGAAACATCAGTCAACGCACTGCTGCATGCTTCTTCTGCTCATACCCCCTCCACCATCCGGGCCGTACCGACTGGCCAGTTCCTCAGGATGAAGCAAATTTGTTCGTCAGACACTGCTTTTGAACAACAGTCTGCCGACCTCCAGCGCCATAGGGGTGGCAAAGGCGGTCTTCCCCCGGTCTGCCTCAGCAACGGACACTAGCCAATAGTGACTAGTGAGATCAAGGGTAGAAAAATAATTTGCAGTTCTCAATGCAGCTAGCGATTCCTCAATACGGGGGAGTGGTGCTGTCCTTCTTCTTTAACAGGACCAACGGAGCTGCCCAAAGGCTACAACTGTCACGGATAACCCCAGCCGCCTTCATGTTGCTCAACATGTCCTTGGTACACTGGTAATGTGAAGGTGGTATTGGCTTATAGCTCTCTTTGATGGGTGGGTGTGCACCTGTGGGGATGTAGTGTTGGACCCCTTTTATTCCCCCAAAATCTAGCGGATGTTTGCTGAAGACTTGCTCGCTCGTATTCTTGCACTACCCTGTGGACCCGCTTCTTGTGATGTGAAGGTGTGGAGTCAGTGCCTACGTGTAATTCCTTACACCACTCCTCTGGCTGACTTGGTGAGCAGTCACTGACTGGGTGGGGTGCAGTAATAGTGGATGCTGCTACTTGGATAGCATGTGTATCTACTGTGAACAGCTTATCAATGGTGGCAAGTCGGGGCAGCTTAACCTCCTGCTCTCCGCAGTTTAACACTCTCACGGGCACTCTTCCCTTCCGCACTAATGAATAAAACTATGATGTAAATATCATATAGATACCCCACAATTGTAAATAAAGGTAGGTTATGGGAAAAGGGGGAACAGGGAAAGAGGAAAATAGTGTAATAAAGTATACCTTCTGGGGGTGAGAGGAAATGGCAGCACAGCCAGTGGAGGTGAAGCAAAAGGAAGCCTGCAACTAAAGAGTTGAGAGCGTTATCACATGGTGACTGAGCCTGATTGTAAAGGGAGCATAGAGTGGAGCATACTCTGGGCACGTTAGAACCCAAGTTCTTAAACCATGAATATGGACCCCTTTTATTCTCCCAAAGTCTAGCGGATGTTTGCTGAAGACTTGCTCGTATTCTTGCACTACCCTGTGGACCCGCTTCTTGTGATGTGAAGGTGTGGAGTCAGTGCCTACGTGTAATTCCTTACACCACTCCTCTGGTTGACTTGGTGAGCTGTCACTGAATGGGTGTGGTGAAGTAACGGTGGATGCTGTGGCTTGGATATCATATTAAATATAGGGACCCCCATACAGTAGTATGAGAAATTTTTTTGTATTCAATGATCGGTATTACCTTCAGGGGCGCGGCACGTGGACGTGCGTTCCATTAGCCTCACTGCATTCCACTCCCATACAGGAAGTGGGCGCAGCTATTACTACGGTCGCACATAAAAGAACCCACAGCCACCACTGCACACAGCTGACTCCACCACTGGAAACCCACTTCTACACCAACGCAGGTAAGACAGGATCGGCACCTCTATGCTCCCGTTACAATCAGGCTCAGTCACCATGTGATAATGCTCTCAACAATTTAGTTGCAGGCTTCCCCTTGCTTCACCTCCACTGGCTGTGCTGCCATTTCCTCTCCCCCCTGGAAGGTATACTTTATAACACTATTTTCCTGTTTCCCTCTTCTCCCTTTTCCCATAACCTACCTTTATCTGCATTTGTGGGGTATCTATATACTATTTATATCACAGTTTTATTCATTAATACGGAAGGGAAGAGTGCGCGTGAGAGTGTTGAACTGCGGAGAGCAAGAGGTTAAGCTGCCCCGATTTGCCACCATTGATAAGCTGTTCACAGTAGATACACATGCTATCCAAGCAGCAGCAGCATCCACCATTACTGCACCCCACCCAGTCAGTGACAGCTCACCAAGTCAGCCAGAGGAGTGGTGTCAGGAATTACACGTAGGCACTGACTACACACCTTCACATCACAAGAAGGGGGTGCAAGTGTGACGCCCTGGACTAGCCAGTTAGTCACAGACATAACACACACACACACCCCCTTTCCCGGATAGTTACACTAGTCAGACACAAAACCGTTGTTGCCTCCCTCCAGGGGCTGATGTCCACACCAGGTGGGGCGGAGCCAGGCGGTTGGCCCCACCCACCAAGGAGTTCACAGGCCTGGAGGTGGGAAAACCAGTTAGTTAGTTGAAGTTCAGTTAAGAGTTGAACCGTGGAGGTAGTGAGTTCAGGGAAGAGCCCAGTTTTGGGTAGGAGTGCAAAACTGCTAGTGTCTGGGTCAGATCCCAGGCACTATGGGGAGATAAGGTATGCACACCAGTGACTATGTAAGGGGAATACATGAAATAGCAGAAACTGCTGTGTGAATACTGACTTGAAAAATTCAATAGCTATATGCAAGAGTGAATATGTGAAAAATGGAATCTGCATTACTGCCATGAACATATGAATCAAGAGAAATTTAGCTACTGAATTGATCAATGCAATAGAGCCCCAACACTACGCCAAAGTATTTCTCTACGTTGGGGTCCCTAGCTTGTGTGTGTCCTCTCATGCAGTTAAAAAACCTACCGTGTATGGGAAGCTGAGACCCAGGCTATTTATGCGTATGATATGGATTGGCAATAGGTGTGGTTGGGGAGGGTTCACAAACGAAAAAATACTAACAAATAGGAATAACGTTTGGAACACCATTCTAAGTCCGAACTGGGTGCAAAAACCTAAAAAAACATCACTATGGGGAGATAAGGTATGCACACCAGTGACTATGTAAGGGGAATACATGAAATAGCAGAAACTGCTGTGTGAATACTGACTTGAAAAATCCAATAGCATTAATTCACATAATCCTAGTGACTGCGCACACAACATGGCCAAACGAAAACAAAAGACAGTACCTGGCCATTCAATCCAATGGAAACTCATAGGCAACACAGTCCATTAGGCCAGGCAATTACATGCAGCCAAACAAAGTTCATGGGCCTTGCCTCAGAGTCGAACCCACAACCTCTTGGAGAACAAGCAAAGAGCCTACCACTAAACCAACTCAGTGAAGTTGGAAACCGACTCTACATTAATTAACATAATCCTAGTGACTGCGCACACAACATGGCCAAACAAAAGCAAAAGACAGTACCTGGCCTATCAATCCAATGGAAACTCATAGGTAACACAGTACATTGGACTAGGCAATTACATGCAGCCATACAAAGCCCATGGGTCTTGCCCCAGAGTCGAACCCACAAACTCTCGTAGCCAGGGCAAAGAGCCTACCACTACACCAACACAGAGAAGTAGGTGAATGACTCTACATTAATTCACATAATCCTAGTGACTACGCACACAACATGGCCAAACAAATGCAAAAGACATTATCTGGCCTATCAATCCAATGGAAACTCATAGGCAACACAGTCCATTAGACTAGGCACTTACATGCAGCCATGTAAAGTTCATGGGCCTTGCCTCAGAGTCGAACCCACAACCTCTTGGAGAACAAGCAAAGAGCCTACCACTAAACCAACTCAGAGAAGTTGGAAACCGACTCTACATTAATTAACATAATCCTAGTGACTGCGCACACAACATGGCCAAACAAAAGCAAAAGACAGTACGTGGCCTATCAATCCAACGGAAACTCATAGGTAACACAGTACATTGGACTAGGCAATTACATGCAGCCATACAAAGCCCATGGGCCTTGCCCCAGAGTCAAACCCACAACCTCTCATAGCCAAGGCAAAGAGCCTACCAATACACCAACACAGAGAAGTGGAAAACCATTTCTACATTAATTCACATAATCCTAGTGACTGCGCACACAACATGGCCAAACAAAAGCAAAAGACAGTACCTGGCCTATCAATCCAATGGAAACTCATAGGCAACACAGTCCATTGGACTAGACAATTACATGGAGACATACAAAGTCCATGGGCCTTGCCTCAGAGTCAAACCCACAACTTCTCGCAGCCAAGCAAAGAGCCTACCACTACACTAACACAGAGAAGCGGGAAACTGATTCTACATTAATTCACATAATCCTACCGACTGCGCACACAACATGGCCAAACAAAAGACAATACCTGGCCTATTCATTCAATGAAAACTCATAGGCAACACAGTCCATTGGACTAGGCAATTACATTCAACCATACAAAGTCCATGGGCTTTGCCTCAAAGTCAAACCCACAACTTCTTGTAACCCAAGGAAAGAGCCTACCACTACACCAACACAGAGAAGAGAATGACTCTACATTAATTCACATAATCCTAGTGACTGCGCACACAACATGACCAAACGAAAACAAAAGACAGTCCCTGGCCTATCAATCCAATGGAAACTCATAGACAACATAGTCCATTGGACTACGCAATTACATGCAGCCATACAAAGTCCATGGGCCTTGCCTCAGAGTCATACCCACAATCTCTGGCAGAACAAGCAAAGAGCCTACAACTTCACCAACACAAAGAAGTAGGAAGCTGCGTCTACATTAATTCACATAATCCTAGTGACTGCGCACACAACATGGCCAAACAAAAGCAAAAGACAGTACCTGGCCTATCAATCCAATGGGAACTCATAGGCAACACAGTTAATTGAACTAGGCAATTACATGCAGCCATACAAACTCCATGGGCCTTGCCTCAGAGTCAAACCCACAACCTCCTGCAGCTAAGCAAAGAGCCTTCCACTACAGCAACACAGAGAACTGGGAAACTGATTCTACATTAATTCACATAATCCTACCGACTGCGCACACAACATAACCAAACAAAAGATAATACCTGGCCAATCAATCCAATGGAAACTCATAGGCAACACAGTCCATTGGACTAGGCAATTACACGCAGCCATATAAAGTCCATGGGCTTTGCCTCAGAGTCAAACCCACAATTTCTCGCAGCCCAAGCAAAGAGCCTACCACTACACCAAGACAGAGAAGTTGGAAACTGAGTTTACATTAGTTCACATAATCCTAGTGACTGCGCACACAACATGGCCAAACAAAAGCAAAAGACAGTACCTGGCCTATCAATCCAATGGGAACTCATAGGCAAAACAGTTAATTGAAATAGGCAATTACATGCAGCCATACAAACTCCAGGGGCCTTGCCTCAGAGTCGAACCCACAACCTCTTGCAGCTTAAGCAAAGAGACTACCACTACACCAACACAGAGAAGTAGGTGAATGACTCTACATTAATTCACATAATCCTAGTGACTGCGCACACAACATGGCCAAACAAAAGAAAAACACAGTACCTGGCCTATCAATCCAATAGAAACTCATAGGCAAAGCAATCAATTGGACTAGGCAATTACATGCAGCCATACAAAGTCCATGGGCCTTGCCTCAAAGTCGAACTCACAACCTCTCGCAGCTCAAGCAAAGAGCCTACCACTACACCAACACAGAGAAATGTAAACCTGACTCTACATTATTTCACATAATCCTAGTGACTGCGCACACAACATGGCCAAACGAAAACAAAAGACAGTAACTGGCCTATCAATCCAATAGAAACTCATAGGCAACACAGTCCATTGGACTAAGCAATTACATGCAGCCATTCAAAGTCCATGAGCCTTGCATTAGAGTCGAACCCTCAACATCTCGCAGCCCAAGCAAAGAGCCTACCACTACACCAACACAGAGAAGTGGGAAACTGCCTCTACATTAATTCCCATAACCCTAGTGACTGCGCACACAACATGGTCAAACAAAAGCAAAAGGCAGTACCTGGCCTATCAATCCAATGGAAACTCATAGGCAACATAGTCCATTGGACTAGGCAATTACATGCAGCCATACAAAGTCCATGGGCCTTGCCTCAGAGTCAAACCCACAACCTCTGGCAGAACAAGCAAAGAGCCTACAACTACAAAAACACAAAGAAGTAGGAAGCTGTGTCTACATTAATTCACATAATCCTAGTGACTGCGCACACAACATGGCCAAACAAAAGCAGAAGACATTACCTAGCCTATCAAGCCAATAGAAACTCATAGGCAACACAGTCAATTGAACTAGGCGATTACATGCAGCCATACAAACTCCATGGGCCTTGCCTCAGAGTCGAACCCACAACATCTCGCAGCCCAAGCAAAGAGCCTACCACTACACCAACACAGAGAAGTTGGAATCTGAGTTTACATTAGTTCACATAATCCTAGTGACTGCGCACACAACATGGCCAAACAAAAGCAAAAGACAGTACCTGGCCTATCAATCCGATGGGAACTCATAGGCAACACAGTCAATTGAACTAGGCGATTACATGCAGCCATACAAACTCCATGGGCCTTGCCTCAGAGTCGAACCCACAACCTCTCGCAGCTTAAGCAAAGAGACTACCACTACACCAACACAGAGAATTAGGTGAATGACTCTACATTAATTCACATAATCCTAGTGACTGCGCACACAACATGGCCAAACAAAAGCAAAAGACAGTACCTGGTCTATTAATCCAATGGAAACTCATAGGCAACGCAATCCTTTGGACTAGGCAATAACATGCAGCCATACAAAGTCCATGGGCCTTGCCTCAGAGTCAAAACCACTACCTCTCAAAGCCCAAGCAAAGAGCCTACCACTACACCAACACAGAGAAGTAGGAGAATGATTCTACATTAATTCACATAATCCTAGTGACTGCGCACACAACATGGCCAAACAAAAGCAAAAGACAGTACCTGGCCTATCATTCCAATTGAAACTCATAGGTAACATAGTCCATTGGACTAGGCAATAACATGCAGCCATACAAAGTCCATGGGCCTTGCCTCAGAGTCGAACTCACAACCTCTCGCAGCCCAAGAAAAAAGCCTACCACTACAGCAACACAGAGAAGTGTGAACCTGACTCTACATTAATTCACATAATCCTAGTGACTGCGCACACAACATGGCCAAACAAAAGCAAAAGACAGTACATGGCCCATCAATCCAATGGAAACTCATAGGCAACACAGTCCATTGGACTAGACAATTACCTGGAGACATACAAAGTCCATGGGCCTTGCCTCAGAGTCAAACCCACAACCTCTCGCAGCCAAGCAAAGAGCCTACCACTACACCAACACAGAGAAGTGGGAAACTGATTCTACATTAATTCACATAATCCTACCGACTGCGCACACAACATGGCCAAACAAAAGAAAATACCTGGCCTATAAATCCAATAGAAACTCATAGGCAAAGCAATCAATTGGACTAGGCAATTACATGCAGCCATACAAAGTCCATGGGCCTTGCCTCAGAGTCGAACCCACAACCTCTTGTAGCCCAAGCAAAGAGCTTACAACTACACCAACACAAAAAAGTAGGAAGCTGCGTCTACATTAATTTACATATTCCTAGCGACTGCGCACACAACATGGCCAAACAAAAGCAAAAGACATTACCTGGCCTATCAAGCCAATGGAAACTCATAGGCAACACAGTCCATTGGACTAAACAATTACATGCAGCCATACAAAGTCCATGGGCTTTGCCTCAGAGTCAAACCCACAATTTCTCGCAGCCCAAGCAAAGAGCCTACCACTACACCAACACAGACAAGTTGGAAACTGAGTTTACATTAGTTCACATAATCCTAGTGACTGTGCACACAACATGGCGAAACAAATGCAAAAGACATTATCTGGCCTATCAATCCAATGGAAACTCATAGGCAACACAGTCCATTAGACTAGGCAAATACATGCAGCCATACAAAGTTCATGGGCCTTGCCTCAGAGTCGAACCCACAACCTCTTGGAGAACAAGCAAAGAGCCTACCACTAAACCAACACAGAGAAGTTGGAAACTGATTCTACATTAATTCACATAATCCTACCGACTGCGCACACAACATGGCTAAACAAAAGCAAAAGACAGTACCTGGCTTATCAATCCAATGGAAACTCATAGGCAACACAGTCCATTGGACTAGGCAATAACATGCAGCCATAAAAAGTCCATGGGCCTTGCCTCAGAGTCAAACCCACAACCTCTCGCAGCTCAAGCAAAGAGCCTACCACTACACCAACACAGAGAAATGTGAACCTGCCTCTACATTAATTCACATAATCCTAGTGAGTGCGCACACAACATGGCCAAACGAAAACAAAAGACAGTACCTGGCCTATCAATCCAATGGAAACTCATAGGCAACACAGTCCATTGGACTAGGCAATTACATGCAGCCATAAAAAGTCCATGGGCCTTGCCTCAGAGTCAAACCCACAACCTCTCGCAGCCCAAGCAAAGAGCCTAACACTACACCAACACAGAGAAATGTGAAACTGACTCTACATTAATTCACATAATCCTAGTGACTGCGCACACAACATGGCCAAACGAAAGCAAAAGTCAATACCTGGCCTATCTATCCAATGGAAACTCATAGGCAACAAAGTCCATTGGACTAGGCAATTACATGCAGCCATAAAAAGTCCATGGGCCTTGCCTCAGAGTCAAACCCACACCCTCTCACAGCCCAAGCAAAGAGCCTACCACTACACCAACAAAGAGAAATGTGAAACTGACTCTACATTAATTCACATATTCCTAGTGACTGCGCACACAACATGGCCAAACAAAAGCAAAAGAAAGCACCTGGCCTATCAATCCAATGGAAACTCATAGGTAACGCAGTCCATTGGACTATGCAATTACATGCAGCCATACAAAGTCCATGGGCCTTGCCTCAGAGTCGAACTCACAACCTCTCGCAGCCCAACAAAAAAGCCTACCACTTCAGCAACACAGAGAAGTATGAAACTGTCTCTACATTAACTCACATAATCCTAGTGACTGCGCACAAAACATGGCCAAACGAAAACAAAAGACAGTACCTGGCCTATCAATCCATTGGACTAGGCAATTACATGCAGCCATACAAAGTCCATGGGCCTTGCCTCAGAGTCGAACCCACAACCTCTTGTAGCCCAAGCAAAGAGCCTACCACTACACCAACACAGAGAAGAGCGAAACTGACTCAACATAAATTCACATAATCCTAGTGACTGCGCACACAACATGGCCAAACAAAAGCAAAAGACAGTCCCTGGCCTATCAATCCAATGGAAACTCATATACAACATAGTCCATTGGACTAGGCAATTACATGCAGCCATACAAAGTCCATGGGCCTTGCCTCAGAGTCAAACCCACAACCTCTGGCAGAACAAGCAAAGAGCTTACAACTACACCAACACAAAAAAGTAGGAAGGTGCGTCTACATTAATTCACATATTCCTAGAGACTGCGCACACAACATGGCCAAACAAAAGCAAAAGACATTACCTGGCCTATCAAGCCAATGGAAACTCATAGGCAACACAGTCCATTGGACTAAACAATTACATGCAGCCATACAAAGTCCATGGGCTTTGCCTCTGAGTCAAACCCACAATTTCTCGCAGCCCAAGCAAAGAGCCTACCACTACACCAACACAGACAAGATGGAAACTGAGTTTACATTAAGAACCTATAAAGATGTGAGTGAACCAGCCAATATAAAAGTATATAATCTTTATTGAAAAATTTGTTAAAAGACAAACACATAAAACAGACAATGATGAGGACACATACAATTAACCTCAGGTGAACCAAAATATACAAGCAATAAATAGCATAAGTGCATAATGGTCATGTATCGGAAAAAAAGTGCACCAAAAAAGGGGTGCTGTCCAAGTTTCTTTGAAGAGCCAATAGTCTTTAGGTAGATGAAGAGTGTCCCAAAGAACACCAATAAGGTGGAACTATATTAAATTTCAAGCTAAACAAAGCTTTTTTCTTCATTCAAGACTAAATGTATGAGAGCCACAATCCTATTGCTACAAAACGTGGCATATAACAGGGGAAACAAAGAATACATGTGTCTATGATATTAACAGGATATAATCCTATAAGATGCAAACATAATAGTTTATAAAAAGCAAATCCTGAATGGATCAGGTGGTATAACCACAACAATGTTTCCAAATGCCTACAGTCCCAAACAGGGGAGAAGCAGGATCTCAACCATACATATAAAGAAAAGGCAGAAACTGACACAAGTGTCAAAATATAACACTTTTTTCACAGGGCTGGACTAGGAGGCCATATTCCCAGTGTTATAATCAGATAGAAGGGCGGAATGGCTGCATTACCACAGTACTATACCTTTACAAGGAAACAGAGTCAGCCATAGGACCGACCCAAACACTGTGGTGAATCCACAAAAACACACACCAGAAGGGTGTTACAGGGCCCAGACTAAAAAGCCATATTCCCAGTACTATAGCACACAGAAAGGCAGCATGGCTGCAATACCACAGTAATTTGCCCCTACAAGGGAACAAAGTCAGCCATAAGAACCAACCTTAGCACTGAGTGGCAAGCCCACAAAGACACAGACCAGGAAGATAATAACCTGAGGATAAAGGTACCCCGACACGTGTTTCGCAGAAAAGCTTCTTCCAAGGGGAAACACGTGTCGGGGTACCTTTATCCTCAGGTTATTATCTTCCTGGTCTGTGTCTTTGTGGGCTTGCCACTCAGTGCTAAGGTTGGTTCTTATGGCTGACTTTGTTCCCTTGTAGGGGCAAATTACTGTGGTATTGCAGCCATGCTGCCTTTCTGTGGGCTATAGTACTGGGAATATGGCTTTTTAGTCTGGGCCCTGTAACACCCTTCTGGTGTGTGTTTTTGTGGATTCACCACAGTGTTTGGGTCGGTCCTATGGCTGACTCTGTTTCCTTGTAAAGGTATAGTACTGTGGTAATGCAGCCATTCCGCCCTTCTATCTGATTATAACACTGGGAATATGGCCTCCTAGTCCAGCCCTGTGAAAAAAGTGTTATATTTTGACACTTGTGTCAGTTTCTGCCTTTTCTTTATATGTATGGTTGAGATCCTGCTTCTCCCCTGTTTGGGACTGTAGGCATTTGGAAACATTGTTGTGGTTATACCACCTGATCCATTCAGGATTTGCTTTTTATAAACTATTATGTTTGCATCTTATAGGATTATATCCTGTTAATATCATAGACACATGTATTCTTTGTTTCCCCTGTTATATGCCACGTTTTGTAGCAATAGGATTGTGGCTCTCATACATTTAGTCTTGAATGAAGAAAAAACCTTTGTTTAGCTTGAAATTTAATATAGTTCCACCTTATTGGTGTTCTTTGGGACACTCTTCATCTACCTAAAGACTATTGGCTCTTCAAAGAAACTTGGACAGCACCCCTTTTTTGGTGCACTTTTTTTCCGATACATGACCATTATGCACTTATGCTATTTATTGCTTGTATATTTTGGTTCACCTGAGGTTAATTGTATGTGTCCTCATCATTGTCTGTTTTATGTGTTTGTCTTTTAACAAATTTTTCAATAAAGATTATATACTTTTATATTGGCTGGTTCACTCACATCTTTATAGGTTCTTAATGTAAACTCAGTTTCCATCTTGTCTGTGTTGGTGTAGTGGTAGGCTCTTTGCTTGGGCTGCGAGAAATTGTGGGTTTGACTCAGAGGCAAAGCCCATGGACTTTGTATGGCTGCATGTAATTGTTTAGTCCAATGGACTGTGTTGCCTATGAGTTTCCATTGGCTTGATAGGCCAGGTAATGTCTTTTGCTTTTGTTTGGCCATGTTGTGTGCGCAGTCACTAGGATTATGTGAATTAATGTAGAGTCAGTTTCACATTTCTCTGTGTTGGTGTAGTGGTAGGCTCTTTGCTTGAGCTGCGAGAGGTTGTGGGTTTGACTCTGAGGCAAGGCCCATGGACTTTTTATGGCTGCATGTTATTGCCTAGTCCAATGGACTGTGTTGCCTATGAGTTTCCATTGGATTGATAAGCCAGGTACTGTCTTTTGCTTTTGTTTAGCCATGTTGTGTGCGCAGTCGGTAGGATTATGTGAATTAATGTAGAATCAGTTTCCAACTTCTCTGTGTTGGTTTAGTGGTAGGCTCTTTGCTTGTTCTCCAAGAGGTTGTGGGTTCGACTCTGAGGCAAGGCCCATGAACTTTGTATGGCTGCATGTATTTGCCTAGTCTAATGGACTGTGTTGCCTATGAGTTTCCATTGGATTGATAGGCCAGATAATGTCTTTTGCATTTGTTTCGCCATGTTGTGTGCACAGTCACTAGGATTATGTGAACTAATGTAAACTCAGTTTCCAACTTGTCTGTGTTGTTGTAGTGGTAGGCTCTTTGCTTGGGATGCGAGAAATTGTGGGTTTGACTCTGAGGCAAAGCCCATGGACTTTGTATGGCTGCATGTAATTGTTTAGTCCAATGGACTGTGTTGCCTATGAGTTTCCATTGGCTTGATAGGCCAGGTAATGTCTTTTGCTTTTGTTTGGCCATGTTGTGTGCGCAGTCGCTAGGAATATGTAAATTAATGTAGACGCAGCTTCCTACTTTTTTGTGTTGGTGTAGTTGTAAGCTCTTTGCTTGTTCTGCCAGAGGTTGTGGGTTTGACTCTGAGGCAAGGCCCATGGACTTTGTATGGCTGCATGTAATTGCCTAGTCCAATTGATTGCTTTGCCTATGAGTTTCTATTGGATTTATAGGCCAGGTAATGTCTTTTGCTTTTGTTTGGCCATGTTGTGTGCGCAGTCACTAGGATTATGTGAATTAATGTAGAATCAGTTTTCCACTTCTCTGTGTTGGTGTATTTGTAGGCTCTTTGCTTGGGCTACAAGAGGTTGTGGGTTCGACTCTGGGGCAAGGCCCATGGGCTTTGTATGGCTGCATGTATTTGCCTAGTCTAATGGACTGTGTTGCCTATGAGTTTCCATTGGATTGATAGGCCAGGTATTTTCTTTTGTTTGGCCATGTTGTGTGCGCAGTCGGTAGGATTATGTGAATTAATGTAGAATCAGTTTCCCACTTCTCTGTGTTGGTGTAGTGGTAGGCTCTTTGCTTGGCTGCGAGAGGTTGTGGGTTTGACTCTGAGGCAAGGACCATGGACTTTGTATGTCTCCATGTAATTGTCTAGTCCAATGGACTGTGTTGCCTATGAGTTTCTATTGGATTTATAGGCCAGGTACTGTCTTTTGCTTTTGTTTGGCCATGTTGTGTGCGCAGTCACTAGGATTATGTGAATTAATGTAGAGTCAGGTTCACATTTCTCTGTGTTGGTGTAGTTGTAGGCTCTTTGCTAGAGCTGCGAGAGGTTGTGAGTTCAACTTTGAGGCAAGGCCCATGGACTTTGTATGGCTGCATGTTATTGCCTAGTCCAATGGACTATGTTACCTATGAGTTTCAATTGGAATGATAGGCCAGGTACTGTCTTTTGCTTTTGTTTGGCCATGTTGTGTGCGCAGTCACTAGGATTATGTGAATTAATGTAGAGTCAGTTTCACACTTCTCTGTGTTGATGTAGTGGTAGGCTTTTTTCTTGGGCTGCGAGAGGTTGTGATTTCGACTCTGAGGCAAGGCCCATGGACTTTGTATGGCTGCATGTAATTGCCTAGTCCAATGGACTATGTTGTCTATGAGTTTCCATTGGATTGATAGGCCAGGGACTGTCTATTGCTTTTGTTTGGCCATGTTGTGTGCGCAGTCACTAGGATTATGTGAATTTATGTTGAGTCAATTTCGCACTTCTCTGTGTTGGTGTAGTGGTAGGCTCTTTGCTTGGGCTTTGAGAGGTAGTGGTTTTGACTCTGAGGCAAGGCCCATGGACTTTGTATGGCTGCATGTTATTGCCTAGTCCAAAGGATTGCGTTGCCTATGAGTTTCCATTGGATTAATAGGCCAGGTACTGTCTTTTGCTTTTGTTTGGCCATGTTGTGTGCGCAGTCACTAGGATTATGTGAATTAATGTAGAGTCATTCACCTAATTCTCTGTGTTGGTGTAGTGGTAGTCTCTTTGCTTAAGCTGCGAGAGGTTGTGGGTTCGACTCTGAGGCAAGGCCCATGGAGTTTGTATGGCTGCATGTAATCGCCTAGTTCAATTGACTGTGTTGCCTATGAGTTCCCATCGGATTGATAGGCCAGGTACTGTCTTTTGCTTTTGTTTGGCCATGTTGTGTGCGCAGTCACTAGGATTATGTGAACTAATGTAAACTCAGATTCCAACTTCTCTGTGTTGGTGTAGTGGTAGGCTCTTTGCTTGGGCTGCGAGAAATTGTGGGTTCGACTCTGAGGCAAGGCCCATGGAGTTTGTATGGCTGCATGTAATCGCCTAGTTCAATTGACTGTGTTGCCTATGAGTTTCCATTGGCTTGATAGGCTAGGTAATGTCTTCTGCTTTTGTTTGGCCATGTTGTGTGCGCAGTCACTAGGATTATGTGAATTAATGTAGACGCAGCTTCCTACTTCTTTGTGTTTTTGTAGTTGTAGGCTCTTTGCTTGTTCTGCCAGAGGTTGTGGGTTTGACTCTGAGGCAAGGCCCATGGACTTTTTATGGCTGCATGTAATTGCCTAGTCCAATGGACTATGTTGCCTATGAGTTTCCATTGGATTGATAGGCCAGGTACTGCCTTTTGCTTTTGTTTGACCATGTTGTGTGCGCAGTCACTAGGGTTATGGGAATTAATGTAGAGTCAGTTTCCCACTTCTCTGTGTTGGTGTAGTGGTAGGCTCTTTGCTTGGGCTGCGAGAGGTTGTGGGTTCGACTCTAATGCAAGGCTCATGGACTTTGAATGGCTGCATGTAATTGCTTAGTCCAATGGACTGTGTTGCCTATGAGTTTCTATTGGATTGATAGGCCAGTTACTGTCTTTTGTTTTCGTTTGGCCATGTTGTGTGCGCAGTCACTAGGATTATGTGAAATAATGTAGAGTCAGGTTTACATTTCTCTGTGTTGGTGTAGTGGTAGGCTCTTTGCTTGAGCTGCGAGAGGTTATGAGTTCGACTTTGAGGCAAGGCCCATGGACTTTGTATGGCTGCATGTAATTGCCTAGTCCAATTGATTGATTTGCCTATGAGTTTCTATTGGATTGATAGGCCAGGTACTGTCTTTTTCTTTTGTTTGGCAATGTTGTGTGCGCAGTCACTAGGATTATGTGAATTAATGTAGAGTCATTCACCTACTTCTCTGTGGTGGTGTAGTGGTAGTCTCTTTGCTTAAGCTGCAAGAGGTTGTGGGTTCGACTCTGAGGCAAGGCCCCTGGAGTTTGTATGGCTGCATGTAATTGCCTATTTCAATTAACTGTTTTGCCTATGAGTTCCCATTGGATTGATAGGCCAGGTACTGTCTTTTGCTTTTGTTTGGCCATGTTGTGTGCGCAGTCACTAGGATTATGTGAACTAATGTAAACTCAGTTTCCAACTTCTCTGTCTTGGTGTAGTGGTAGGCTCTTTGCTTGGGCTGCGAGAAATTGTGGGTTTGACTCTAAAGCAAAGCCCATGGACTTTATATGGCTGCGTGTAATTGCCTAGTCCAATGGACTGTGTTGCCTATGAGTTTCCATTGGATTGATTGGCCAGGTATTATCTTTTGTTTGGTTATGTTGTGTGCGCAGTCGGTAGGATTATGTGAATTAATGTAGAATCAGTTTCCCAGTTCTCTGTGTTGCTGTAGTGGAAGGCTCTTTGCTTAGCTGCAAGAGGTTGTGGGTTTGACTCTGAGGCAAGGCCCATGGAGTTTGTATGGCTGCATGTAATTGCCTAGTTCAATTAACTGTGTTGCCTATGAGTTCCCATTGGATTGATAGGCCAGGTACTGTCTTTTGCTTTTGTTTGGCCATGTTGTGTGCGCAGTCACTAGGATTATGTGAATTAATGTAGACGCAGCTTCCTACTTCTTTGTGTTGGTGAAGTTGTAGGCTCTTTGCTTGTTCTGCCAGAGATTGTGGGTATGACTCTGAGGCAAGGCCCATGGACTTTGTATGGCTGCATGTAATTGCGTAGTCCATTGGACTATGTTGTCTATGAGTTTCCATTGGATTGATAGGCCAGGGACTGTCTTTTGTTTTCGTTTGGTCATGTTGTGTGCGCAGTCACTAGGATTATGTGAATTAATGTAGAGTCATTCTCTTCTCTGTGTTGGTGTAGTGGTAGGCTCTTTCCTTGGGTTACAAGAAGTTGTGGGTTTGACTTTGAGGCAAAGCCCATGGACTTTGTATGGTTGAATGTAATTGCCTAGTCCAATGGACTGTGTTGCCTATGAGTTTTCATTGAATGAATAGGCCAGGTATTGTCTTTTGTTTGGCCATGTTGTGTGCGCAGTCGGTAGGATTATGTGAATTAATGTAGAATCAGTTTCCCACTTCTCTGTGTTAGTGTAGTGGTAGGCTTTTTGCTTGGCTGCGAGAAGTTGTGGGTTTGACTCTGAGGCAAGGCCCATGGACTTTGTATGTCTCCATGTAATTGTCTAGTCCAATGGACTGTGTTGCCTATGAGTTTCCATTGGATTGATAGGCCAGGTACTGTCTTTTGCTTTTGTTTGGCCATGTTGTGTGCGCAGTCACTAGGATTATGTGAATTAATGTAGAAATGGTTTTCCACTTCTCTGTGTTGGTGTATTGGTAGGCTCTTTGCCTTGGCTATGAGAGGTTGTGGGTTTGACTCTGGGGCAAGGCCCATGGGCTTTGTATGGCTGCATGTAATTGCCTAGTCCAATGTACTGTGTTACCTATGAGTTTCCGTTGGATTGATAGGCCACGTACTGTCTTTTGCTTTTGTTTGGCCATGTTGTGTGCGCAGTCACTAGGATTATGTTAATTAATGTAGAGTCGGTTTCCAACTTCTCTGAGTTGGTTTAGTGGTAGGCTCTTTGCTTGTTCTCCAAGAGGTTGTGGGTTCGACTCTGAGGCAATGCCCATGAACTTTACATGGCTGCATGTAAGTGCCTAGTCTAATGGACTGTGTTGCCTATGAGTTTCCATTGGATTGATAGGCCAGATAATGTCTTTTGCATTTGTTTGGCCATGTTGTGTGCGTAGTCACTAGGATTATGTGAATTAATGTAGAGTCATTCACCTACTTCTCTGTGTTGGTGTAGTGGTAGGCTCTTTGCCCTGGCTACGAGAGTTTGTGGGTTCGACTCTGGGGCAAGACCCATGGGCTTTGTATGGCTGCATGTAATTGCCTAGTCCAATGTACTGTGTTACCTATGAGTTTCCATTGGATTGATAGGCTAGGTACTGTCTTTTGCTTTTGTTTGGCCATGTTGTGTGCGCAGTCACTAGGATTATGTTAATTAATGTAGAGTCGGTTTCCAACTTCACTGAGTTGGTTTAGTGGTAGGCTCTTTGCTTGTTCTCCAAGAGGTTGTGGGTTCGACTCTGAGGCAAGGCCCATGAACTTTGTTTGGCTGCATGTAATTGCCTATGAGTTTCCATTTGATTGAATGGCCAGGTACTGTCTTTTGTTTTCGTTTGGCCATGTTGTGTGCGCAGTCACTAGGATTATGTGAATTAATGCTATTGGATTTTTCAAGTCAGTATTCACACAGCAGTTTCTGCTATTTCATGTATTCCCCTTACATAGTCACTGGTGTGCATACCTTATCTCCCCATAGTGATGTTTTTTTAGGTTTTTGCACCCAGTTCGGACTTAGAATGGTGTTCCAAACGTTATTCCTATTTGTTAGTATTTTTTCGTTTGTGAACCCTCCCCAACCACACCTATTGCCAATCCATATCATACGCATAAATAGCCTGGGTCTCAGCTTCCCATACACGGTAGGTTTTTTAACTGCATGAGAGGACACACACAAGCTAGGGACCCCAACGTAGAGAAATACTTTGGCGTAGTGTTGGGGCTCTATTGCATTGATCAATTCAGTAGCTAAATTTCTCTTGATTCATATGTTCATGGCAGTAATGCAGATTCCATTTTTCACATATTCACTCTTGCATATAGCTATTGAATTTTTCAAGTCAGTATTCACACAGCAGTTTCTGCTATTTCATGTATTCCCCTTACATAGTCACTGGTGTGCATACCTTATCTCCCCATAGTGCCTGGGATCTGACCCAGACACTAGCAGTTTTGCACTCCTACCCAAAACTGGGCTCTTCCCTGAACTCACTACCTCCACGGTTCAACTCTTAACTGAACTTCAACTAACTAACTGGTTTTCCCACCTCCAGGCCTGTGAACTCCTTGGTGGGTGGGGCCAACCGCCTGGCACCGCCCCACCTGGTGTGGACATCAGCCCCTGGAGGGAGGCAACAACGGTTTTGTGTCTGACTAGTGTAACTATCCGGGAAAGGGGGTGTGTGTGTGTGTTATGTCTGTGACTAACTGGCTAGTCCAGGGCGTCACACTTGCACCCCCTTCTTGTGATGTGAAGGTGTGTAGTCAGTGCCTACGTGTAATTCCTGACACCACTCCTCTGGCTGACTTGGTGAGCTGTCACTGACTGGGTGGGGTGCAGTAATGGTGGATGCTGCTGCTGCTTGGATAGCATGTGTATCTACTGTGAACAGCTTATCAATGGTGGCAAATCGGGGCAGCTTAACCTCTTGCTCTCCGCAGTTCAACACTCTCACGCGCACTCTTCCCTTCCGTATTAATGAATAAAACTGTGATATAAATAGTATATAGATACCCCACAAATGCAGATAAAGGTAGGTTATGGGAAAAGGGAGAAGAGGGAAACAGGAAAATAGTGTAATAAAGTATACCTTCCAGGGGGGAGAGGAAATGGCAGCACAGCCAGTGGAGGTGAAGCAAGGGGAAGCCTGCAACTAAATTGTTGAGAGCATTATCACATGGTGACTGAGCCTGATTGTAACGGGAGCATAGAGGTGCCGATCCTGTCTTACCTGCGTTGGTGTAGAAGTGGGTTTCCAGTGGTGGAGTCAGCTGTGTGCAGTGGTGGCTGTGGGTTCTTTTATGTGCGACCGTAGTAATAGCTGCGCCCACTTCCTGTATGGGAGTGGAATGCAGTGAGGCTAATGGAACGCACGTCCACGTGCCGCGCCCCTGAAGGTAATACCGATCATTGAATACAAAAAAATTTCTCATACTACTGTATGGGGGTCCCTATATTTAATATGATATCCAAGCCACAGCATCCACCGTTACTTCACCACACCCATTCAGTGACAGCTCACCAAGTCAACCAGAGGAGTGGTGTAAGGAATTACACGTAGGCACTGACTCCACACCTTCACATCACAAGAAGCGGGTCCACAGGGTAGTGCAAGAATACGAGCAAGTCTTCAGCAAACATCCGCTAGACTTTGGGAGAATAAAAGGGGTCCATATTCATGGTTTAAGAACTTGGGTTCTAACGTGCCCAGAGTATGCTCCACTCTATGCTCCCTTTACAATCAGGCTCAGTCACCATGTGATAACGCTCTCAACTCTTTAGTTGCAGGCTTCCTTTTGCTTCACCTCCACTGGCTGTGCTGCCATTTCCTCTCACCCCCAGAAGGTATACTTTATTACACTATTTTCCTCTTTCCCTGTTCCCCCTTTTCCCATAACCTACCTTTATTTACAATTGTGGGGTATCTATATGATATTTACATCATAGTTTTATTCATTAGTGCGGAAGGGAAGAGTGCCCGTGAGAGTGTTAAACTGCGGAGAGCAGGAGGTTAAGCTGCCCCGACTTGCCACCATTGATAAGCTGTTCACAGTAGATACACATGCTATCCAAGTAGCAGCATCCACTATTACTGCACCCCACCCAGTCAGTGACTGCTCACCAAGTCAGCCAGAGGAGTGGTGTAAGGAATTACACGTAGGCACTGACTCCACACCTTCACATCACAAGAAGCGGGTCCACAGGGTAGTGCAAGAATACGAGCGAGCAAGTCTTCAGCAAACATCCGCTAGATTTTGGGGGAATAAAAGGGGTCCAACACTACATCCCCACAGGTGCACACCCACCCATCAAAGAGAGATATAAGCCAATACCACCTTCACATTACCAGTGTACCAAGGACATGTTGAGCAACATGAAGGCGGCTGGGGTTATCCGTGACAGTTGTAGCCTTTGGGCAGCTCCGTTGGTCCTGTTAAAGAAGAAGGACAGCACCACTCCCCCGTATTGAGGAATCGCTAGCTGCATTGAGAACTGCAAATTATTTTTCTACCCTTGATCTCACTAGTCACTATTGGCTAGTGTCCGTTGCTGAGGCAGACCGGGGGAAGACCGCCTTTGCCACCCCTATGGCGCTGGAGGTCGGCAGACTGTTGTTCAAAAGCAGTGTCTGACGAACAAATTTGCTTCATCCTGAGGAACTGGCCAGTCGGTACGGCCCGGATGGTGGAGGGGGTATGAGCAGAAGAAGCATGCAGCAGTGCGTTGACTGATGTTTCCTTCCTATGGACGTCGGTCTGAACAATTCGCTCAGAACCGAATGAAATTTTAATATCCAGGAAGTCAACGCAACTGCTGCTATGCTTATGCGTCAATCTGATGTTAAAGGTGTTGTTATTAAGTTCCTCCATAAATGTCTCGAGCTGCTCCACAGTGCCCTGCCAAAAAATCAAAATATCATCAATATACCTTAGCCAGCACTGCACATGGGCGCCAGCCCCTGCACCTCCGTCACCAAAAACCAACCAATCCCAGTACCTCTGCCTTCTATCTAGGTGCCTTGAGTTATGTCCTGTAAACTGTCACAGCGACCCAGACACACATGTGTAGTAGGGGAATATCCCTGCTGAGATGCCAGTGCTAGAGCACTCGTTTGCTGTGGAGTTGAACGCTATGTGAGCAGTTCTTACCTTCAATGAGCAGAAGTCTCTTTTTTCAGATTTCAATATCTCTGTGGGTATCTGGCAGAAATATGGAATACTCTTTACTGCTAAGACCCTGTACACCACTCCCACTAAAGGGGGCTTTACACGCTGCGACATCGCTAATGCGGAGTCGTTGGGGTCACGGAATTTGTGACGCACATCCGGCCGCATTAGCGATGTTGCTGCGTGTGACACCGATGAGCGATTTTGCATCGTTGCAAAAACGTGCAAAATCGCTCATCGGTGACATGGGTCTCCATTCTCGATTATCGTTACTGCAGCAGTAACGATGTAGTTCGTCGCTCCTGCGGCAGCACACATCACTCCGTGTGACACCGCAGAAACGAGGAACCTCTCCTTACCTGCCTCCCAGCCGCTATGAGGAAGGAAGGAGGTGGGCGGGATGTTCCGGCCACTCATCTCCGCCCCTCCGCTGCTATTGGGCGGTCGCTCAGTGACGTCGCTGTGACGCCGCACGGACCGCCCCCTTAGAAAGGAGGCGGTTCGCCGGTCACAGCGACGTCGCCGGTCAGGTAAGTATGTGTGACGGGTCTGGTCGGTGTTGTGCGGCATGGGCAGCGATTTGCCCGTGTCGCGCAACAGATGGGGCGGGTACCCACACTAGCGATATCGGGACCGATATCGCAGTGTGTAAAGTAGCCTTTAGTCACATGACCAAGACTGTATCTGTGTCCCTACAACACACTTGAGACAAATGTGTGTGTGAGCCTGCATTGTGGGGTATATATAATATATTATAGAGCTGGGAAGGATCATTCTAAGCAGTGAGCTGTTCCAGTATTTGTAGGAAAATACCCAGTAGAAGCATCAAACACAGCACCAATACCTCCCATCAGTATCCCACCACAGTGCCATGTAACCCATGCCCTACACTCCCATCTACACCAATGCTATACAGGCACAAACTAGTATATCTGACTAAAAGCCCCCAAAATATGAAGAACGGCCTATAGTTGAGTGTGGATATAAAATCTATGTGAGCAGAGCTAGAATAGAAATCACTGATCGCATTGAAGTCATTCTGACCATAAATCACCATGATATCAAGGTGAGGAGTTGTGTGTTACTGCTGGGAGGAAAGGGTTAACAGTGGAATATTAAGGTGCATTTCTGTGTGCAGTGTTACTAGTCAATGTAACAATTCAATATGAGCTGCTCTTGGTGCCGGGGGAGGGAGATGCTCTCCTGAGCAAGATAGATGGGGAATGAACATGATATCTATATAGTGTAAGGCAGGGGGTCTCAAACTCGGCTGGGTGTATGGGCCGCACAGAGGAAAAAAATAATTTGGGGGGCTGCATTCTTTGCAGGATAAAGTGACATTTTTATTGGTACCATATATATATATTTTTTTCACACACCTTTGGATGACTGATTTTCAACATTTTTCACTTGTTTATTATAACAAATGTGCACATTCTTTGGTTAAATCTAAAAAAAAAAAATTTGATGTTAAAAAAAAGTCATGCCTTATTTTGTTTTTTTTTACATTTTATCCCTTTCTTTTAACTAATAGTGTTACAATTATGACGCTAGCGTTTTGTGAAGGGAATGCTTTGCCTACTTCCGTGACTATGGCCTTCCGGAACTGCTGCATTTTGGCTGACCTCTCCGCCTCGGGAATAAGAGACATAAAGTTCTCCTTGTAGCGTGGGTCTAACAGTGTTACCAACCAGTAATGATTGTCGGCCAAGATGTTCTTAACGCGAGGGTCACGAGACAGGCAGCTTACCATAAAGTCATCCATGTGCGCCAGACTCTTAACAGCCATCACTTCAGTATCCAGACCAACACGATGACTGAACATGCTGTCCTCCTCCTTCTCCTCCTCCTCCTCCTCCTCCTCCTCCTCCTCATCATCTACCCTGTCCTCTGGCCAGCCACGCTGAACTGAGCATATGATTGGTATGCATGTCATATCCTCAATTTGGCCGGAGAGTTGCTCCATGTCTTCATCCTCCTCCTCGTCATAGTCCTCCACTGCACGTTGTGATGAGACGAGGCTGGACTGTGTGTTATCACCCACACCCACTACTGTTTCTTGCTCCAACTCATCGTGTTCCGCCTGCAATGCATCATGTTTGGTTTTGAGCAGAGACCGTTTTAGAAGGCAGAGAAGCGGTATGGTGACGCTAATAATGGCGTCATCGCCGCTCACCATCTTGGTGGAGTCCTCAAAGTTTTGGAGGATGGTACATAGGTCGGACATCCATCTCCACTCCTCAGGTGTTATGTGTGGAGTTTGACCCATTTCCCGACGGCTTAGGTGATGCAGGTACTCAACAACTGCCCTCTTCTGCTCACATATCCTGATCAACATGTGCAGAGTTGAATTCCAACGCGTGGGGACATCACACACCAGTCTGTGAGCCGGAAGATGCAAACGACGCTGAAAGCCGGCAAGGCCGGCTGAAGCAGTAGGTGACTTTCGAAAATGTGCAGACAGGCAGCGAACTTTTACCAGCAGATCAGACAGCTCTGGGTATGACTTTAGAAACCGCTGAACCACGAGGTTGAGCACATGGGCCATGCATGGAACATGTGTCAGCTGGCCTCGCCTCAAAGCCGCCACCAGGTTCCGGCCATTGTCACACACAACCTTTCCTGGCTTTAGGTTCAGAGGTGTGAGCCAGTGATCTGCATGCTGTTTTAGAGCTGTCCACACCTCTTCTGCATTGTGGGGTTTGTCACCTATGCAGATTAGCTGCAGCACAGTCTGTTGCCGCTTCGCCAAGGCAGTGCTGCAGTGCTTCCAGCTTGGGACTGGTGTGGAGGGTAAAGTGGATGAAGATGCGCAGGAGGAGGAGGAGGCTGAAGAGCATGACATTCCGGAGCTGTAGAGTGTGGGTGAAACCCTGACTGAGGTAGGGCCTGCAAACCTTGGTGTGGGAAGGACTTGTTCCGTTCCTCGCTCAAACTGGGTCCCAGCTGGGCTGGGCTGGGTCCCTACCCGGCTGGGTAGGGCGTTGTGGGGGGTTTGTCTATCTCCGTTTGAGGTGAGTTTGTTTAAGTTAGCCTTTCTTTGGCGTTTTTTGGAGCCCTGCGGGTTGGGGAGTTGGTATCGCCCAGTAAGGCGTTCCCCGGGGGCTTGGATTGGGGTGACATTATGTCAGTGGAAAACGGAGTTGAATTTTGGATTAGGAAATCGAAAACTGATCAGAGAGGTGTGGGTAGACTAGTCCGTTTGGGGATGGTTGTGGCATCTGATATGTGCCCGTTCAAGTGTCTCGGGAATTTTCAACAGATCCGTCCGAAGGTGGATGGCCCCTTATTATGTCACGAGGATGGGTCCTTTTTATCGAGATACCAATTTGTGAGTGTTTTTAGGGCATGTTTGAAGTCGTTGGGGTTAGATCCGAAGTCTTTCGGATTGGGGCAGCGACGGAGGCCTCTATATGCGGCCTACCGGAGGAGACAGTTAAGCAGATTGGTAGGTGGAAGTCGCAGCGCTTTAAGTCGTATGTACGTCCCCAGGTGGTTGTTGGCAATTGAGGGGAAAAGGGGGGGTATTAGGGTAGCAATGGGGGGGGTGAGAGTGTGTGTTTTTTGTCAATTTGGTTTGGTGAGGCAATAAAATGGTGTCGTCTGTACATTTTGTATTGCAGAAGCACCCCCTCTTCCTTCCCTGGTCTGGATCCTTGGCCACTCTTATGTGTATTGGGGAGCCCGACGAGCGGACGCGAGATGGAACGGGAGACAGCTAGGTTTTGAGAAGGACCTGGCTCTCGTGCGATGGCTCGGTGTTCGGGGGTTAGGGTGGAACAGGGTGTTGCAGGAGGTGCATAGATACGCCCGGTTGGACAGACCTCCTGACATGTTAGTGTTGCATGCCGGGGGGAATGATTTGGGTGGGCGTCCTTTTCGAATCTTGATAAAGGACATCAAACATGATTTGTTACGGTTATGGGTGTCGTTTCCAGGTCTAACGATAGTCTGGTCGGAGATAGTAGCGAGAAAGAGTTGGCAGAAAGCGCGGTCAGTTGACAGGTTGAACAAGGCGCGGGCAAAGGTTAATAGGGCGATCTCGAAGTTTGTTAGTCGGAACGGGGGTATAGCAATACGGCATGTTGAGTTGGAAAGGACGGAAGAGGAATTTTGGTTGGCTGACGGGGTACACCTTAATGCGGTGGGAACTGACTTATGGGCTCTTGGCTTGCAGGGAGGTATTGAGAGGGCCCTTTGGTTGCGGGGGGTCTCAGGCACTTGAAGGGTTTCAAGGTGCCTTCGTTGTGGTGTTGTTTATTGGTGGGTCCTTGAAGTTGGTTTAAAATTGGTTCGGGGATTAATCCGGGTATGGATCCCCTCATTGGCAGAATTGATGGTCCCCTGGTGATTTTGGGGGTGAACCCCGACGGGGTATGTCGGGGCCCCTGGGGGTGTGGTTGGGGTTGACGGAGGATTAACCCTTACCATTTGGTGCTCCTGAGCCAGTGTGGGTAACGGCTGGGAGCAAGTTGAGGTTTTTTATTGCTCGGTTATGGGAATCACCAGGGTTTTGGTAGCTTCAAGGACCTTACCACATTGCAAATTTTATTGGTTATGTATTCTTGTTAATAAAATGGCTGCTATGGCCAAAATTATCCAAAGATAAATTTGTGTCTGTGTAATTACTTTTAAATAAGAAATGGGAATGGAGGTGTGGGGTATGAAAGGAAGACCGGAGTCAACAATTCCAGGGTCAAGCATGTTTATTTGCCTAAGCTTCGTTCCAGGGTAGAAAGGGTAAGAGTGCCTTTCAGAATTCGAAGTGGTCGGACTGTACGGGCCACCAAGAACTGCAGGAGAGCTTGAACATCTTCCCATGGATTTGCGACATCCTCCCTCATCAGTTACGTAGGTAAGCAGGTTCTCAGCATTGCAGCCCATTTGTTATCTTAAGTTAGTTAAGCGGGGTTAACTAACCTGTCAGTTCAGCCTCAGGTCTAAAGCAGAGGCCTGGACTCCACTCCTTACTCCTCACTCCACAACTCTCCTTAAAAACAACTGACTCCTTTTTCCTGCCCCGGGGTCTCCAGACCCCTAGGTGGGCGTTTCCTTCCGTCTGGTCCTGCCCACTGGTGTGCCTGTCTTTCCCTGGGGGAGGTGACTAGGGTTTTCTGGTTGGCTTTGTGTGACTTAGGTGAGGGAAGTTGTTATGCGGGGGCCTATGTGTGACTACCTGCAGTGTCAGGGCGTCACATATGTATGTGTGTATGTCTGCTAAAGGAATCCGCACCGTCATATTTACAAACACAAAATGTTGACTCTATGCACAGAAGAGAGTCATTCTATTTACATGATTTGTGTTTTTTTACCTTTTAAAACTATCATTAAATGTTAAGTTTTAGTTAGGGATTTATGCTTCTGTCTGTCTCTCTCCCAGTCTCTGTCATCTGTCTGTCTCTGTGTGTCTCTATCTCTATCCATGTCTGTCTGTCTCTCTATCTCTGTCTGTCTCTCTGTGTCTGTCTGTCTCTCTCTCTCTTTGTGGCTGTCTGTTTCTATGTCTGTCTGTCTCTTTTCCAGGCCTGTCTCTTTTCCAGGTCTGTCTCTTTTCCAGGTCTGTCTCTTTCCCTGTCTGTCTGTCTCTTCCCCTGTCTGTCTCTTCCCCTGTCTGTCTCTTCCCCTGTCTGTCTCTGTATTTCTTTGTCTGTCTCTGTCTTTCTCTTCCCCTGTCTGTCTCTTTCCCTGTCTCTCTCTGCCTGTCTCTCTTTGTCTCTCTCTGTCTGACTCATTCCCCGTTTGTCTCTTTCCCTGTCTATCTCTGTATTTCTTTGTCTGTCTCTATCTGTCTGTCTCTCTCTGTCTGTCTCTTCCCCTGTCTGTCTCTTTCCCTGTCGGTCTGCCTTTTCTCCTGCCTGTCTCTGTATGTTTGTCTCTGTCTGTTTCCCTATCTGCCTCTGTCTCTTTCTCTGTCTCTGTCTGTCTGCCTTTTTTCCCTGTCTATCTCTGTCTGTCTCTTTCCCTGTCTGCCTCTGTCTGTTTGTCTCTGTCTCTTTCCCTGTCTGTCTATGCCTATCTGTCTCTGTCTGTTTGTCTCTCAGTCTGTGTCTGTCTCTCTCTATCTGTCTCCCCACTGACATCATATTATCTCACACATAAGCTTCTTATACTATGAATGTCCTTTGTTCTTATAGCAACCAATCACAGCTGCTATTAATAACTTGCAGCTCCCACCTCCATTCAGTTTAATGGAGGCAGGTTTTTTGGAGAGTAACTGTAAAGCGCGGGGTTAAATATTCCTGTTAAAACATAGTCTACGACGTTCCCTGAGTCACATGAGGTGTCTGCAAAATTTTGTGTTTGTAAATATGACGGTGCGGATTCCTTTAGCAGACATACACACATACATATGTGACGCCCTGACACTGCAGGTACTCACACATAGGCCCCCGCATAACAACTTCCCTCACCTAAGTCACACAAAGCCAACCAGAAAATCCTAGTCACCTCCCCCAGGGAAAGACAGGCACACCAGTGGGCAGGACCAGACGGAAGGAAACGCCCACCTAGGGGTCTGGAGACCCCGGGGCAGGAAAAAGGAGTCAGTTGTTTTTAAGGAGAGTTGTGGAGTGAGGAGTAAGGAGTGGAGTCCAGGCCTCTGCTTTAGACCTGAGGCTGAACTGACAGGTTAGTTAACCCCGCTTAACTAACTTAAGACAACAAATGGGCTGCAATGCTGAGAACCTGCTTACCTACGTAACTGATGAGGGAGGATGTCGCAAATCCATGGGAAGATGTTCAAGCTCTCCTGCAGTTCTTGGTGGTCCGTACAGTCCGACCACTTCGAATTCTGAAAGGCACTCTTACCCTTTCTACCCTGGAACGAAGCTTACGCAAATAAACATGCTTGACCCTGGAATTGTTGACTCCGGTCTTCCTTTCATACCCCACACCTCCATTCCCATTTCTTATTTAAAAGTAATTACACAGACACAAATTTATCTTTGGATAATTTTGGCCATAGCAGCCATTTTATTAACACGAATACATAACCAATAAAATTTGCAATGTGGTAAGGTCCTTGAAGCTACCAAAACCCTGGTGATTCCCATAACCGAGCAATAAAAAACCTCAACTTGCTCCCAGCCGTTACCCACACTGGCTCAGGAGCACCAAATGGTAAGGGTTAATCCTCCGTCAACCCCAACCACACCCCCAGGGGCCCCGACATACCCCGTCGGGGTTCCCCCCCAAAATCACCAGGGGACCATCAATTCTGCCAATGAGGGGATCCATACCCGGATGAATCCCCGAACCAATTTTAAACCAACTTCAAGGACCCACCAATAAACAACACCACAACGAAGGCACCTTGAAACCCTTCAAGTGCCTGAGACCCCCCGCAACCAAAGGGCCCTCTCAATACCTCCCTGCAAGCCAAGAGCCCATAAGTCAGTTCCCACCGCATTAAGGTGTACCCCGTCAGCCAACCAAAATTCCTCTTCCGTCCTTTCCAACTCAACATGCCGTATTGCTATACCCCCGTTCCGACTAACAAACTTCGAGATCGCCCTATTAACCTTCGCCCGCGCCTTGTTCAACCTGTCAACTGACCGCGCTTTCTGCCAACTCTTTCTCGCTACTATCTCCGACCAGACTATCGTTAGACCTGGAAACGACACCCATAACCGTAACAAATCATGTTTGATGTCCTTTATCAAGATTCGAAAAGGACGCCCACCCAAATCATTCCCCCCGGCATGCAACACTAACATGTCAGGAGGTCTGTCCAACCGGGCGTATCTATGCACCTCCTGCAACACCCTGTTCCACCCTAACCCCCGAACACCGAGCCATCGCACGAGAGCCAGGTCCTTCTCAAAACCTAGCTGTCTCCCGTTCCATCTCGCGTCCGCTCGTCGGGCTCCCCAATACACATAAGAGTGGCCAAGGATCCAGACCAGGGAAGGAAGGGGGGGTGCTTCTGCAATACAAAATGTACAGACGACACCATTTTATTGCCTCACCAAACCAAATTGACAAAAAACACACACTCTCCCCCCCCCTAATACCCCCCCCTTTTCCCCTCAATTGCCAACAACCACCTGGGGACGTACATACGACTTAAAGCGCTGCGACTTCCACCTACCAATCTGCTTAACTGTCTCCTCCGGTAGGCCGCATATAGAGGCCTCCGTCGCTGCCCCAATCCGAAAGACTTCGGATCTAACCCCAACGACTTCAAACATGCCCTAAAAACACTCACAAATTGGTATCTCGATAAAAAGGACCCATCCTCGTGACATAATAAGGGGCCATCCACCTTCGGACGGATCTGTTGAAAATTCCCGAGACACTTGAACGGGCACATATCAGATGCCACAACCATCCCCAAACGGACTAGTCTACCCACACCTCTCTGATCAGTTTTCGATTTCCTAATCCAAAATTCAACTCCGTTTTCCACTGACAATGTCACCCCAATCCAAGCCCCCGGGGAACGCCTTACTGGGCGATACCAACTCCCCAACCCGCAGGGCTCCAAAAAACGCCAAAGAAAAGGCTAACTTAAACAAACTCACCTCACACGGAGATAGACAAACCCCCCACAACGCCCTACCCAGCCCAGCCCAGCTGGGACCCAGTTTGAGCGAGGAACGGAACAAGTCCTTCCCACACCAAGGTTTGCAGGCCCTACCTCAGTCAGGGTTTCACCCACACTCTACAGCTCCGGAATGTCATGCTCTTCAGCCTCCTCCTCCTCCTGCGCATCCTCATCCACTTTACCCTCCACACCAGTCCCAAGCTGGAAGCACTGCAGCACTGCCTCGGCGAAGCGGCAACAGGCTGTGCTGCAGCTAATCTGCATAAGTGACAAATCCCACAATGCAGAAGAGGTGTGGACAGCTCTAAAACAGCATGCAGATCACTGGCTCACACCTCTGAACCTAAAGCCAGGAAAGGTTGTGTGTGACAATGGCCGGAACCTAGTGGCGGCTTTGAGGCGAGGCCAGCTGACACATGTTCCATGCATGGCCCATGTGCTCAACCTCGTGGTTCAGCGGTTTCTAAAGTCATACCCAGAGCTGTCTCATCTGCTGGTAAAAGTTCGCCGCCTGTCTGCACATTTTCGAAAGTCACCTACTGCTTCAGCCGGCCTTGCCGGCTTTCAGCGTCATTTGCATCTTCCGGCTCACAGACTGGTGTGTGATGTCCCCACGCGTTGGAATTCAACTCTGCACATGTTGATCAGGATATGTGAGCAGAAGAGGGCAGTTGTTGAGTACCTGCATCACCTAAGCCGTCGGGAAATGGGTCAAACTCCACACATAACACCTGAGGAGTGGAGATGGATGTCCGACCTATGTACCATCCTCCAAAACTTTGAGGACTCCACCAAGATGGTGAGCGGCGATGACGCCATTATTAGCGTCACCATACCGCTTCTCTGCCTTCTAAAACGGTCTCTGCTCAAAACCAAACATGATGCATTGCAGGCGGAACACGATGAGTTGGAGCAAGAAACAGTAGTGGGTGTGGGTGATAACACATAGCCCAGCCTCGTCTCATCACAACGTGCAGTGGAGGACTATGACGAGGAGGAAGATGAAGACATGGAGCAACTCTCCGGCCAAATTGAGGATATGACATGCATACCAGTCATATGCTCAGTTCAGCGTGGCTGGCCAGAGGACAGGGTAGATGAGGAGGAGGAGGAGAAGGAGGAGGACAGCATGTTCAGTCATCGTGTTGGTCTGGATACTGAAGTGATGGCTGTTAAGAGTCTGGCGCACATGGATGACTTTATGGTAAGCTGCCTGTCTCGTGACCCTCGCGTTAAGAACATCTTGGCCGACAATCATTACTGGTTGGTAACACTGTTAGACCCACGCTACAAGGAGAACTTTATGTCTCTTATTCCCGAGGCGGAGAGGTCAGCCAAAATGCAGCAGTGCCGGAAGGCCATAGTCACGGAAGTAGGCAAAGCATTCCCTTCACAAAACGCTAGCGTCATAATTGTAACACTATTAGTTAAAAGAAAGGGATAAAATGTAAAAAAAAACAAAATAAGGCATGACTTTTTTTTAACATCACATTTATTTTTTTTAGATTTAACCAAAGAATGTGCACATTTGTTATAATAAACAAGTGAAAAATGTTGAAAATCAGTCATCCAAAGGTGTGTGAAAAAAATATATACATATATGGTACCAATAAAAATGTCACTTTGTCTTGCAAAGAATGCAGCCCCCCAAATTATTTTTTCCCTCTGTGCGGCCCATACACCCAGCCGAGTTTGAGACCCCCTGCCTTACACTATATAGATATTATGTTCATTCCCCATCTATCTTGCTCAGGAGAGCATCTCCCTCCCCCGGCACCAAGAGCAGCTCATACTGAATTGTTACATTGACTAGTAACACTGCACACAGAAATGCACCTTAATATTCCACTGTTAACCCTTTCCTCCCAGCAGTAACACACAACTCCTCACCTTGATATCATGGTGATTTATGGTCAGAATGACTTCAATGCGATCAGTGATTTCTATTCTAGCTCTGCTCACATAGATTTTATATCCACACTCAACTATAGGCCGTTCTTCATATTTTGGGGGCTTTTAGTCAGATATACTAGTTTGTGCCTGTATAGTATTGGTGTAGATGGGAGTGTAGGGCATGGGTTACATGGCACTGTGGTGGGATACTGATGGGAGGTATTGGTGCTGTGTTTGATGCTTCTACTGGGTATTTTCCTACAAATACTGGAACAGCTCACTGCTTAGAATGATCCTTCCCAGCTCTATAATATATTATATATACCCCACAATGCAGGCTCACACACACATTTGTCTCAAGTGTGTTGTAGGGACACAGATACAGTCTTGGTCATGTGACTAAAGGCTACTTTACACACTGCGATATCGGTCCCGATATTGCTAGTGTGGGTACCCGCCCCCATCTGTTGCGCGACACGGGTAAATCGCTGCCCATGCCGCACAACACCGACCAGACCCGTCACACATACTTACCTGCCCGGCGACGTCGCTGTGACCGGCGAACCGCCTCCTTTCTAAGGGGGCGGTCCGTGCGGCGTCACAGCGACGTCACTGAGCGACCGCCCAATAGCAGCGGAGGGGCGGAGATGAGTGGCCGGAACATCCCGCCCACCTCCTTCCTTCCTCATAGCGGCTGGGAGGCAGGTAAGGAGAGGTTCCTCGTTTCTGCGGTGTCACACGGAGTGATGTGTGCTGCCGCAGGAGCGACGAACTACATCGTTACTGCTGCAGTAACGATAATCGAGAATGGAGACCCATGTCACCGATGAGCGATTTTGCACGTTTTTGCAACGATGCAAAATCGCTCATCGGTGTCACACGCAGCAACATCGCTAATGCGGCCGGATGTGCGTCACAAATTCCGTGACCCCAACGACTCCGCATTAGCGATGTCGCAGCGTGTAAAGCCCCCTTTAGTGGGAGTGGTGTACAGGGTCTTAGCAGTAAAGAGTATTCCATATTTCTGCCAGATACCCACAGAGATATTGAAATCTGAAAAAAGAGACTTCTGCTCATTGAAGGTAAGAACTGCTCACATAGCGTTCAACTCCACAGCAAACGAGTGCTCTAGCACTGGCATCTCAGCAGGGATATTCCCCTACTACACATGTGTGTCTGGGTCGCTGTGACAGTTTACAGGACATAACTCAGGGCACCTAGACAGAAGGCAGAGGGACTACTTTCTATTTCTGGTGTAGAGCTTAGTACAATATATATATATATACTATTACATGTGACAGATGTACCTTGTATTACCATTATTCGCTGTATATGAACCCCTTTTCTCCGGGCATTATTTGTCTATAGCATTTTTCACGAACCTGAGGCAACTGAGAACCCTTCAGTGAAGGAATTCCACTAACCCTCACAATACCAACCAGGGGCCTCCCTGCAGTAACTCAGGTAGTTGTACCCATTCTCTTTCCGCATTCTATGTGTTCTTCTTTCTTCTTTTTTTTCTTTTTTCTTCTTTTTATTTCTATCATGTAGTTCAGGGGTTTATAGATATATGTCCTGCATTTCATATTTCCTTTAGTGGTGCTTCTTACCCATTCTCATATCATTTACCCTAGTATTTCATGATCCTGAGGCGACTGAGAACCCTTTAATAAAGGAATCCTTTTTCACCTGAATTGTCAAGTGATACTTACCAGTGACTATCACGTAATGTTACAGGTAGTTCCATTTTCTTCCTCTTCTTTCTCTCCTTTCTTCTTTGTCACACGGTCCATTGTGTTATAGCCCACGTGTCATGATAACACTTGTACCATCTTTTCATTTAGATTCCACCTACAATTATTTACCGATTCCAGTTCTGGAATAGGCTTTCATCATCTACTCACTAGAATTCTCAAGTGCATAAGGTACTGAGACATATACATGTTCACACCATTATAAAGAACAAAGTATAAACATTGAGGTTTTTCTCACACCCATGTTCCTGTGTTCTTTGATATGATATGTGTTCATTTCCTTCACTATATAGGATTGCAAGTTTTCCATTTGTACCTTAATGGCAATGACGCTATACAATTGAACACATATCATCCTGTTATCCATATAGGTGTGTATTTACCTGCTTGACTATTTTTGGTTGTTTGATCCAGAATGTTTCTCCAGATAGGTCATGTGGAAATTTTCTTTCCTCAGTACAAATGTTTTCACTATGGCTTTGGAAAAATTTTTTGTATGTGCCTCATGGTCATTTGACCCATTGTACTCTCAAGTAGCAATATATTGTACTGTTATGTTGTACTATGTACTAATTACGTGTTTATATGGTTTTGTAACCCTTTATGATCTTAGATAACTTTATCCTTGATAAAGACCTAAAAACAAGGTCGAAACGTTGGATGAATTATCCTTTTGCACAAATAAAGAATTTTCAGCATTCCAAGAGTTCTTTTCTTACATTATTAATCACTATAGTGTACCAGAGCTATTTCTTTTGAATTGACTCTTATTTTTTCTGAGCACCTGCTATATACACAGTGAGCCAGACATATTCAATTTTCATTCAGAAGGCAGAGGGAAGCCTTAGCAGCTGAGCATATATCTTTGCTTGTGAGCATTAGAACAGGCCGGCGATTACAGGGTAACATGAAAAATGTCCAGCTTGCATTATGACTAGAACATGACAATATCCTTTTAAGTACTAACCTATGATGCGTTCCTAAGCAGTTGATGTTATATGTTCTACATTTCATTTTCTGCATACTTTACAAGTAGTAGAATTTGCTTTGATATAGGCAACTGGATTTTCACAATGAAAAGGCAAAGGATAACGCCCGAAAAAGACGCCATACATTATGTCAGTGCCATCACTGACAAACCTGGATTGACCATGAAATACGGTATGGAGAGCTGTTGTCATCGTATTAGATAGATAAGAATGATTATATGTATTGTAGAAATGTCTCCTATCATGTTCCCTAATTTTTTATTATGTCCACATCCTGGTCCCCATCTTGGACATCATAACAAACGTGCACTTTTTTGTTTAATTTACACATTGGACCATAGGAAAAATGACACTACAGCTACAGAGGTGACCGTCTGATAGCCCAGCTCGACTATCCATCTCTACTGAAGACCCTTTCAGCTTTTTGAGAGTTGGGTGGAGGACATCATCTCTGAAAATAGGGTCCCACAGCTGCACCCCATCAGTGTGAGCAGGACTCTTAGGACTCTTAGAAGAGTCAATGCTCTGAGACCATGGGGGGCGCTTAGCCCCCTCTCTTCGTCACTGAGGATGATTTCATTTTTCAGGGATTAGAGAGGGTGGTCCTTGTGGTGGACTGCAGGTATGGAGAGCTGTTGTCATCGTATTAAATAGATAAGAATGATTATATGTATTGTAGAAATGTCTCCTATCATGTTCCCTAATTTTTTATTATGTCCACATCCTGGTCCCCATCTTGGACATCATAACAAACGTGCACTTTTTTGTTTAATTTACACATTGGACCATAGGAAAAATGACACTACAGCTACAGAGGTGACCGTCTGATAGCCCAGCTCGACTATCCATCTCTACTGAAGACCCTTTCAGCTATTTGAGAGTTGGGTGGAGAACATCATCTCTGAAAATAGGGTCCCACAGCTGCACCCCATCAGTGTGAGCAGGACTCTTAGGACTCTTAGAAGAGTCAATGCTCTGAGACCATGGGGGGCGCTTAGCCCCCTCTCTTCGTCACTGAGGATGATTTCACTTTTCAGGGAATAGAGAGGGTGGTCCTTGTGGTGGACTGCAGGTATGGAGAGCTGTTGTCATCGTATTAGATAGATAAGAATGATTATATGTATTGTAGAAATGTCTCCTATCATGTTCCCTATTTTTTTATTATGTCCACATCCTGGTCCCCATCTTGGACATCATAACAAACGTGCACTTTTTTGTTTAATTTACACATTGGACCATAGGAAAAATGACACTACAGCTACAGAGGTGACCGTCTGATAGCCCAGATCGACTATCCATCTCTACTGAAGACCCTTTCAGCTTTTTGAGAGTTGGGTGGAGGACATCATCTCTGAAAATAGGGTCCCACAGCTGCACCCCATCAGTGTGAGCAGGAATCTTAGGACTCTTAGAAGAGTCAATGCTCTGAGACCATGGGGGGCGCTTAGCCCCCTCTCTTCGTCACTGAGGATGATTTCATTTTTCAGGGATTAGAGAGAGTGGTCCTTGTGGTGGACTGCAGGTATGGAGAGCTGTTGTGATCGTATTAGATAGATAAGAATGATTATATGTATTGTAGAAATGTCTCCTATCATGTTCCCTAATTTTTTATTATGTCCACATCCTGGTCCCCATCTTGGACATCATAACAAACGTGCACTTTTTTGTTTAATTTACACATTGGACCATAGGAAAAATGACACTACAGCTACAGAGGTGACCGTCCGATAGCCCAGCTCGACTATCCATCTCTACTGAAGACCCTTTCAGCTTTTTGAGAGTTGGGTGGAGGACATCATCTCTGAAAATAGGGTCCGACAGCTGCACCCCATCAGTGTAAGCAGGAATCTTAGGACTCTTAGAAGAGTCAATGCTCTGAGACCATGGGGGGCGCTTAGCCCCCTCTCTTCGTCACTGAGGATGATTTCATTTTTCAGGGATTAGAGAAAGTGGTCCTTGTGGTGGACTGCAGGTATGGAGAGCTGTTGTGATCGTATTAGATAGATAAGAATGATTATATGTATTGTAGAAATGTCTCCTATCATGTTCCCTAATTTTTTATTATGTCCACATCCTGGTCCCCATCTTGGACATCATAACAAACGTGCACTTTTTTGTTTAATTTACACATTGGACCATAGGAAAAATGACACTACAGCTACAGAGGTGACCGTCTGATAGCCCAGCTCGACTATCCATCTCTACTGAAGACCCTTTCAGCTTTTTGAGAGTTGGGTGGAGGACATCATCTCTGAAAATAGGGTCCCACAGCTGCACCCCATCAGTGTAAGCAGGACTCTTAGGACTCTTAGAAGAGTCAATGCTCTAAAACCATGGGGGGCGCTTAGCCCCCTCTCTTCGTCCCTGAGGATGATTTCATTTTTCAGGGATTAGAGAGGGTGGTCCTTGTGGTGGACTGCAGGTATGGAGAGCTGTTGTCATCGTATTAGATAGATAAGAATGATTATATGTATTGTAGAAATGTCTCATATCATGTTCCCTAATTTTTTATTATGTCCACATCCTGGTCCCCATCTTGGACATCATAACAAACGTGCACTTTTTTGTTTAATTTACACATTGGACCATAGGAAAAATGACACTACAGCTACAGAGGTGACCGTCTGATAGCCCAGCTCGACTATCCATCTCTACTGAAGACCCTTTCAGCTTTTTGAGAGTTGGGTGGAGGACATCATCTCTGAAAATAGGGTCCCACAGCTTCACCCCATCAGTGTGAGCAGGACTCTTAGGACTCTTAGAAGAGTCAATGCTCTGGTACCATGGGGGGCGCTTGGCCCCCTCTCTTCGTCACTGAGGATGATTTCATTTTTCAGGGATTAGAGAGGGTGGACCTTGTGGTGGACTGCAGGTATGGAGAGCTGTTGTCATCGTATTAGATAGATAAGAATGATTATATGTATTGTAGAAATGTCTCCTATCATGTTCCCTAATTTTTTATTATGTTCACATCCTGGTCCCCATCTTGGACATCATAACAAACGTGCACTTTTTTGTTTAATTTACACATTGGACCATAGGAAAAATGACACTACAGCTACAGAGGTGACCGTCTGATAGCCCAGCTCGACTATCCATCTCTACTGAAGACCCTTTCAGCTTTTTGAGAGTTGGGTGGAGGACATCATCTCTGAAAATAGGGTCCCACAGCTTCACCCCATCAGTGTGAGCAGGACTCTTAGGACTTTTAGAAGAGTCAATGCTCTGGTACCATGGGGGGCGCTTGGCCCCCTCTCTTCGTCACTGAGGATGATTTCATTTTTCAGGGATTAGAGAGGGTGGTCCTTGTGGTGGACTGCAGGTATGGAGAGCTGTTGTCATCGTATTAGATAGATAAGAATGATTATATGTATTGTAGAAATGTCTCCTATCATGTTTCCTAATTTTTTATTATGTCCACATCCTGGTCCCCATCTTGGACATCATAACAAACGTGCACTTTTTTGTTTAATTTACACATTGGACCATAGGAAAAATGACACTACAGCTACAGAGGTGACCGTCTGATAGCCCAGCTCGACTATCCATCTCTACTGAAGACCCTTTCAGCTTTTTGAGAGTTGGGTGGAGGACATCATCTCTGAAAATAGGGTCCCACAGCTGCACCCCATCAGTGTGAGCAGGACTCTTAGGACTCTTAGAAGAGTTAATGCTCTGAGACCATGGGGGCGCTTAGCCCCCTCTCTTCGTCACTGAGGATGATTTCATTTTTCAGGGATTAGAGAGGGTGGTCCTTGTGGTGGACTGCAGGTATGGAGAGCTGTTGTCATCGTATTAGATAGATAAGAATGATTATATGTATTGTAGAAATGTCTCCTATCATGTTCCCTAATTTTTTATTATGTCCACATCCTGGTCCCCATCTTGGACATCATAACAAACGTGCACTTTTTTGTTTAATTTACACATTGGACCATAGGAAAAATGACACTACAGCTACAGAGGTGACCGTCTGATAGCCCAGCTCGACTATCCATCTCTACTGAAGACCCTTTCAGCTTTTTGAGAGTTGGGTGGAGGACATCATCTCTGAAAATAGGGTCCCACAGCTGCACCCCATCAGTGTGAGCAGGAGTCTTAGGACTCTTAGAAGAGTCAATGCTCTGAGACCATTGGGGGCACTTAGCCCCCTCTCTTCATCACTGAGGATGATTTCATTTTTCAGGGATTAGAGAGGGTGGTCCTTGTGGTGGACTGCAGATATGGAGAGCTGTTATCATCGTCTTAGATAGATAATAATGATTATATGTATTGTAGAAATGTCTCCTATCATGTTCCCTAATTTTTTATTATGTCCACATCCTGGTCCCCATCTTGGACATCATAACAAACGTGCACTTTTTTGTTTAATTTACACATTGGACCATAGGAAAAATGACACTACAGCTACAGAGGTGACCGTCTGATAGCCCAGCTCCACTATCCATCTCTACTGAAGACCCTTTCAGCTTTTTGAGAGTTGGGTGGAGAACATCATCTCTGAAAATAGGGTCCCACAGCTGCACCCCATCACTGTGAGCAGGACTCTTAGGACTCTTAGAAGAGTCAATGCTCTGAGACCATGGGGGGCGCTTAGCCCCCTCTCTTCGTCACTGAGGATGATTTCACTTTTCAGGGAATAGAGAGGGTGGTCCTTGTGGTGGACTGCAGGTATGGAGAGCTGTTGTCATCGTATTAGATAGATAAGAATGATTATATGTATTGTAGAAATGTCTCCTATCATGTTCCCTATTTTTTTATTATGTCCACATCCTGGTCCCCATCTTGGAAATCATAACAAACGTGCACTTTTTTGTTTAATTTACACATTGGACCATAGGAAAAATGACACTACAGCTACAGAGGTGACCGTCTGATAGCCCAGCTCGACTATCCATCTCTACTGAAGACCCTTTCAGCTTTTTGAGAGTTGGGTGGAGGACATCATCTCTGAAAATAGGGTCCCACAGCTGCACCCCATCAGTGTGAGCAGGAATCTTAGGACTCTTAGAAGAGTCAGTGCTCTGAGACCATGGGGGGCGCTTAGCCCCCTCTCTTCGTCACTGAGGATGATTTCATTTTTCAGGGATTAGAGATAGTGGTCCTTGTGGTGGACTGCAGGTATGGAGAGCTGTTGTGATCGTATTAGATAGATAAGAATGATTATATGTATTGTAGAAATGTCTCCTATCATGTTCCCTAATTTTTTATTATGTCCACATCCTGGTCCCCATCTTGGACATCATAACAAACGTGCACTTTTTTGTTTAATTTACACATTGGACCATAGGAAAAATGACACTACAGCTACAGAGATGACCGTCTGATAGCCCAGCTCGACTATCCATCTCTACTGAAGACCCTTTCAGCTTTTTGAGAGTTGGGTGGAGGACATCATCTCTGAAAATAGGGTCCCACAGCTTCACCCCATCAGTGTGAGCAGGACTCTTAGGACTCTTAGAAGAGTCAATGCTCTGGTACCATGGGGGGCGCTTGGCCCCCTCTCTTCGTCACTGAGGATGATTTCATTTTTCAGGGATTAGAGAGGGTGGTCCTTGTGGTGGACTGCAGGTATGGAGAGCTGTTGTCATCGTATTAGATAGATAAGAATGATTATATGTATTGTAGAAATGTCTCCTATCATGTTCCCTAATTTTTTATTATGTCCACATCCTGGTCCCCATCTTGGACATCATAACAAACGTGCACTTTTTTGTTTAATTTACACATTGGACCATAGGAAAAATGACACTACAGCTACAGAGGTGACCGTCTGATAGCCCAGCTCGACTATCCATCTCTACTGAAGACCCTTTCAGCTTTTTGAGAGTTGGGTGGAGGACATCATCTCTTAAAATAGGGTCCCACAGCTGCACCCCATCAGTGTAAGCAGGACTCTTAGGACTCTTAGAAGAGTCAATGCTCTAAAACCATGGGGGGCGCTTAGCCCCCTCTCTTCGTCACTGAGGATGATTTCATTTTTCAGGGATTAGAGAGGGTGGTCCTTGTGGTGGACTGCAGGTATGGAGAGCTGTTGTCATCGTATTAGATAGATAAGAATGATTATATGTATTGTAGAAATGTCTCCTATCATGTTCCCTAATTTTTTATTATGTCCACATCCTGGTCCCCATCTTGGACATCATAACAAACGTGCACTTTTTTGTTTAATTTACACATTGGACCATAGGAAAAATGACACTACAGCTACAGAGGTGACCGTCTGATAGCCCAGCTCGACTATCCATCTCTACTGAAGACCCTTTCAGCTTTTTGAGAGTTGGGTGGAGGACATCATCTCTGAAAATAGGGTCCCACAGCTGCACCCCATCAGTGTGAGCAGGACTCTTAGGACTCTTAGAAGAGTCAATGCTCTGAGACCATGGGGGGCGCTTAGCCCCCTCTCTTCGTCACTGAGGATGATTTCATTTTTCAGGGATTAGAGAGGGTGGTCCTTGTGGTGGACTGCAGGTATGGAGAGCTGTTGTCATCGTATTAAATAGATAAGAATGATTATATGTATTGTAGAAATGTCTCCTATCATGTTCCCTAATTTTTTATTATGTCCACATCCTGGTCCCCATCTTTGACATCATAACAAACGTGCACTTTTTTGTTTAATTTACACATTGGACCATAGGAAAAATGACACTACAGCTACAGAGGTGACCGTTTGATAGCCCAGCTCGACTATCCATCTCTACTGAAGACCCTTTCAGCTTTTTGAGAGTTGGGTGGAGAACATCATCTCTGAAAATAGGGTCCCACAGCTGCACCCCATCAGTGTGAGCAGGACTCTTAGGACTCTTAGAAGAGTCAATGCTCTGAGACCATGGGGGGCGCTTAGCCCCCTCTCCTCGTCACTGAGGATGATTTCACTTTTCAGGGAATAGAGAGGGTGGTCCTTGTGGTGGACTGCAGGTATGGAGAGCTGTTGTCATCGTATTAGATAGATAAGAATGATTATATGTATTGTAGAAATGTCTCCTATCATGTTCCCTATTTTTTTATTATGTCCACATCCTGGTTCCCATCTTGGAAATCATAACAAACGTGCACTTTTTTGTTTAATTTACAAATTGGACAATAGGAAAAATGACACTACAGCTACAGAGGTGACCGTCTGATAGCCCAGCTCGACTATCCATCTCTACTGAAGACCCTTTCAGCTTTTTGAGAGTTGGGTGGAGGACATCATCTCGGAAAATAGGGTCCCACAGCTGCACCCCATCAGTGTGAGCAGGAATCTTAGGACTCTTAGAAGAGTCAATGCTCTGAGACCATGGGTGGCGCTTAGCCCCCTCTCTTCGTCACTGAGGATGATTTCATTTTTCAGGGATTAGAGAGAGTGGTCCTTGTGGTGGACTGCAGGTATGGAGAGCTGTTGTGATCGTATTAGATAGATAAGAATGATTATATGTATTGTAGAAATGTCTCCTATCATGTTCCCTAATTTTTTATTATGTCCACATCCTGGTCCCCATCTTGAACATCATAACAAACGTGCACTTTTTTGTTTAATTTACACATTGGACCATAGGAAAAATGACACTACAGCTACAGAGGTGACCGTCTGATAGCCCAGCTCGACTATCCATCTCTACTGAAGACCCTTTCAGCTTTTTGAGAGTTGGGTGGAGGACATCATCTCTGAAAATAGGGTCCCACAGCTGCACCCCATCAGTGTGAGCAGGACTCTTAGGACTCTTAGAAGAGTCAATGCTCTGAGACCATTGGGGGCACTTAGCCCTCTCTCTTCATCACTGAGGATGATTTTATTTTTCAGGGATTAGAGAGGGTGGTCCTTGTGGTGGACTGCAGATATGGAGAGCTGTTATCATCGTATTAGATAGATAAGAATGATTATATGTATTGTAGAAATGTCTCCTATCATGTTCCCTAATTTTTTATTATGTCCACATCCTGGTCCCCATCTTGGACATCATAACAAACGTGCACTTTTTTGTTTAATTTACACATTGGACCATAGGAAAAATGACACTACAGCTACAGAGGTGACCGTCTGATAGCCCAGCTCGACTATCCATCTCTACTGAAGACCCTTTCAGCTTTTTGAGAGTTGGGTGGAGGACATCATCTCTGAAAATAGGGTCCCACAGCTGCACCCCATCAGTGTGAGCAGGACTCTTAGGACTCTTAGAAGAGTCAATGCTCTGAGACCATGGGGGGCGCTTAGCCCCCTCTCTTCGTCACTGAGGATGATTTCATTTTTCAGGGATTAGAGAGGGTGGTCCTTGTGGTGGACTGCAGGTATGGAGAGCTGTTGTCATCGTATTAAATAGATAAGAATGATTATATGTATTGTAGAAATGTCTCCTATCATGTTCCCTAATTTTTTATTATGTCCACATCCTGGTCCCCATCTTTGACATCATAACAAACGTGCACTTTTTTGTTTAATTTACACATTGGACCATAGGAAAAATGACACTACAGCTACAGAGGTGACCGTTTGATAGCCCAGCTCGACTATCCATCTCTACTGAAGACCCTTTCAGCTTTTTGAGAGTTGGGTGGAGAACATCATCTCTGAAAATAGGGTCCCACAGCTGCACCCCATCAGTGTGAGCAGGACTCTTAGGACTCTTAGAAGAGTCAATGCTCTGAGACCATGGGGGGCGCTTAGGCCCCTCTCCTCGTCACTGAGGATGATTTCACTTTTCAGGGAATAGAGAGGGTGGTCCTTGTGGTGGACTGCAGGTATGGAGAGCTGTTGTCATCGTATTAGATAGATAAGAATGATTATATGTATTGTTTAAATGTCTCCTATCATGTTCCCTATTTTTTTATTATGTCCACATCCTGGTTCCCATCTTGGAAATCATAACAAACGTGCACTTTTTTGTTTAATTTACAAATTGGACAATAGGAAAAATGACACTACAGCTACAGAGGTGACCGTCTGATAGCCCAGCTCGACTATCCATCTCTACTGAAGACCCTTTCAGCTTTTTGAGAGTTGGGTGGAGGACATCATCTCGGAAAATAGGGTCCCACAGCTGCACCCCATCAGTGTGAGCAGGAATCTTAGGACTCTTAGAAGAGTCAATGCTCTGAGACCATGGGTGGCGCTTAGCCCCCTCTCTTCGTCACTGAGGATGATTTCATTTTTCAGGGATTAGAGAGAGTGGTCCTTGTGGTGGACTGCAGGTATGGAGAGCTGTTGTGATCGTATTAGATAGATAAGAATGATTATATGTATTGTAGAAATGTCTCCTATCATGTTCCCTAATTTTTTATTATGTCCACATCCTGGTCCCCATCTTGAACATCATAACAAACGTGCACTTTTTTGTTTAATTTACACATTGGACCATAGGAAAAATGACACTACAGCTACAGAGGTGACCGTCTGATAGCCCAGCTCGACTATCCATCTCTACTGAAGACCCTTTCAGCTTTTTGAGAGTTGGGTGGAGGACATCATCTCTGAAAATAGGGTCCCACAGCTTCACCCCATCAGTGTGAGCAGGACTCTTAGGACTCTTAGAAGAGTCAATGCTCTGGTACCATGGGGGGCGCTTGGCCCCCTCTCTTCGTCACTGAGGATGATTTCATTTTTCAGGGATTAGAGAGGGTGGTCCTTGTGGTGGACTGCAGGTATGGAGAGCTGTTGTCATCGTATTAGATAGATAAGAATGATTATATGTATTGTAGAAATGTCTCCTATCATGTTCCCTAATTTTTTATTATGTCCACATCCTGGTCCCCATCTTGGACATCATAACAAACGTGCACTTTTTTGTTTAATTTACACATTGGACCATAGGAAAAATGACACTACAGCTACAGAGGTGACCGTCTGATAGCCCAGCTCGACTATCCATCTCTACTGAAGACCCTTTCAGCATTTTGAGAGTTGGGTGGAGGACATCATCTCTGAAAATAGGGTCCCACAGCTGCACCCCATCAGTGTGAGCAGGACTCTTAAGACTCTTAGAAGAGTCAATGCTCTGAGACCATTGGGGGCACTGAGCCCCCTCTCTTCGTCACTGAGGATGATTTCATTTTTCAGGGTTTAGAGAGGGTGGTCCTTGTGGTGGACTGCAGGTATGGAGAGCTGTTATCATCGTATTAGATAGATAAGAATGATTATATGTATTGTAGAAATGTCTCCTATCATGTTCCCTAAGTTTTTTATTATGTCCACATCCTGGTCCCCATCTTGGACATCATAACAAACGTGCACTTTTTTGTTTAATTTACACATTGGACCATAGGAAAAATGACACTACAGCTACAGAGGTGACCGTCTGATAGCCCAGCTCGACTATCCATCTCTACTGAAGACCCTTTCAGCTTTTTGAGAGTTGGGTGGAGGACATCATCTCTGAAAATAGGGTCCCACAGCTTCACCCCATCAGTGTGAGCAGGACTCTTAGGACTCTTAGAAGAGTCAATGCTCTGGTACCATGGGGGGCGCTTGGCCCCCTCTCTTCGTCACTGAGGATGATTTCATTTTTCAGGGATTAGAGAGGGTGGTCCTTGTGGTGGACTGCAGGTATGTAGAGCTGTTGTCATCGTATTAGATAGATAAGAATGATTATATGTATTGTAGAAATGTCTCCTATCATGTTCCCTAATTTTTTATTATGTCCACATCCTGGTCCCCATCTTGGACATCATAACAAACGTGCACTTTTTTGTTTAATTTACACATTGGACCATAGGAAAAATGACACTACAGCTACAGAGGTGACCGTCTGATAGCCCAGCTCGACTATCCATCTCTACTGAAGACCCTTTCAGCTTTTTGAGAGTTGGGTGGAGGACATCATCTCTGAAAATAGGGTCCCACAGCTGCACCCCATCAGTGTGAGCAGGACTCTTAGGACTCTTAGAAGAGTTAATGCTCTGAGACCATGGGGGCGCTTAGCCCCCTCTCTTCGTCACTGAGGATGATTTCATTTTTCAGGGATTAGAGAGTGTGGTCCTTGTGGTGGACTGCAGGTATGGAGAGCTGTTGTCATTGTATTAGATAGATAAGAATGATTATATGTATTGTAGAAATGTCTCCTATCATGTTCCCTAATTTTTTATTATGTCCACATCCTGGTCCCCATCTTGGACATCATAACAAACGTGCACTTTTTTGTTTAATTTACACATTGGACCATAGGAAAAATGACACTACAGCTACAGAGGTGACCGTCTGATAGCCCAGCTCGACTATCCATCTCTACTGAAGACCCTTTCAGCTTTTTGAGAGTTGGGTGGAGGACATCATCTCTGAAAATAGGGTCCCACAGCTGCACCCCATCAGTGTGAGCAGGACTCTTAGGACTCTTAGAAGAGTCAATGCTCTGAGACCATTGGGGGCACTTAGCCCCCTCTCTTCGTCACTGAGGATGATTTCATTTTTCAGGGATTAGGGAGGGTGGTCCTTGTGGTGGACTGCAGGTATGGAGAGCTGTTATCATCGTATTAGATAGATAAGAATGATTATATGTATTGTAGAAATGTCTCCTATCATGTTCCCTAATTTTTTATTATGTCCACATCCTGGTCCCCATCTTGGACATCATAACAAACGTGCACTTTTTTGTTTAATTTACACATTGGACCATAGGAAAAATGACACTACAGCTACAGAGGTGACCGTCTGATAGCCCAGCTCGACAATCCATCTCTACTGAAGACCCTTTCAGCTTTTTGAGAGTTGGGTGGAGGACATCATCTCTGAAAATAGGGTCCCACAGCTGCACCCCATCAGTGTGAGCAGGACTCTTAGGACTCTTAGAAGAGTCAATGCTCTGAGACCATGGGGGGCGCTTAGCCCCCTCTCTTCGTCACTGAGGATGATTTCATTTTTCAGGGATTAGAGAGGGTGGTCCTTGTGGTGGACTGCAGGTATGGAGAGCTGTTGTCATCGTATTAAATAGATAAGAATGATTATATGTATTGTAGAAATGTCTCCTATCATGTTCCCTAATTTTTTATTATGTCCACATCCTGGTCCCCATCTTGGACATCATAACAAACGTGCACTTTTTTGTTTAATTTACACATTGGACCATAGGAAAAATGACACTACAGCTACAGAGGTGACCGTCTGATAGCCCAGCTCGACTATCCATCTCTACTGAAGACCCTTTCAGCTTTTTGAGAGTTGGGTGGAGGACATCATCTCTGAAAATAGGGTCCCACAGCTGCACCCCATCAGTGTGAGCAGGACTCTTAGGACTCTTAGAAGAGTTAATGCTCTGAGACCATGGGGGCGCTTAGCCCCCTCTCTTCGTCACTGAGGATGATTTCATTTTTCAGGGATTAGAGAGGGTGGTCCTTGTGGTGGACTGCAGGTATGGAGAGCTGTTGTCATCGTATTAGATAGATAAGAATGATTATATGTATTGTAGAAATGTCTCCTATCATGTTCCCTAATTTTTTATTATGTCCACATCCTGGTCCCCATCTTGGACATCATAACAAACGTGCACTTTTTTGTTTAATTTACACATTGGACCATAGGAAAAATGACACTACAGCTACAGAGGTGACCGTCTGATAGCCCAGCTCGACTATCCATCTCTACTGAAGACCCTTTCAGCTTTTTGAGAGTTGGGTGGAGGACATCATCTCTGAAAATAGGGTCCCACAGCTGCACCCCATCAGTGTGAGCAGGACTCTTAGGACTCTTAGAAGAGTTAATGCTCTGAGACCATGGGGGCGCTTAGCCCCCTCTCTTCGTCACTGAGGATGATTTCATTTTTCAGGGATTAGAGAGGGTGGTCCTTGTGGTGGACTGCAGGTATGGAGAGCTGTTGTCATCGTATTAGATAGATAAGAATGATTATATGTATTGTAGAAATGTCTCCTATCATGTTCCCTAATTTTTTATTATGTCCACATCCTGGTCCCCATCTTGGACATCATAACAAACGTGCACTTTTTTGTTTAATTTACACATTGGACCATAGGAAAAATGACACTACAGCTACAGAGGTGACCGTCTGATAGCCCAGCTCGACTATCCATCTCTACTGAAGACCCTTTCAGCTTTTTGAGAGTTGGGTGGAGGACATCATCTCTGAAAATAGGGTCCCACAGCTGCACCCCATCAGTGTGAGCAGGACTCTTAGGACTCTTAGAAGAGTCAATGCTCTGAGACCATTGGGGGCACTTAGCCCCCTCTCTTCGTCACTGAGGATGATTTCATTTTTCAGGGATTAGGGAGGGTGGTCCTTGTGGTGGACTGCAGGTATGGAGAGCTGTTATCATCGTATTAGATAGATAAGAATGATTATATGTATTGTAGAAATGTCTCCTATCATGTTCCCTAATTTTTTATTATGTCCACATCCTGGTCCCCATCTTGGACATCATAACAAACGTGCACTTTTTTGTTTAATTTACACATTGGACCATAGGAAAAATGACACTACAGCTACAGAGGTGACCGTCTGATAGCCCAGCTCGACAATCCATCTCTACTGAAGACCCTTTCAGCTTTTTGAGAGTTGGGTGGAGGACATCATCTCTGAAAATAGGGTCCCACAGCTGCACCCCATCAGTGTGAGCAGGACTCTTAGGACTCTTAGAAGAGTCAATGCTCTGAGACCATGGGGGGCGCTTAGCCCCCTCTCTTCGTCACTGAGGATGATTTCATTTTTCAGGGATTAGAGAGGGTGGTCCTTGTGGTGGACTGCAGGTATGGAGAGCTGTTGTCATCGTATTAAATAGATAAGAATGATTATATGTATTGTAGAAATGTCTCCTATCATGTTCCCTAATTTTTTATTATGTCCACATCCTGGTCCCCATCTTGGACATCATAACAAACGTGCACTTTTTTGTTTAATTTACACATTGGACCATAGGAAAAATGACACTACAGCTACAGAGGTGACCGTCTGATAGCCCAGCTCGACTATCCATCTCTACTGAAGACCCTTTCAGCTTTTTGAGAGTTGGGTGGAGGACATCATCTCTGAAAATAGGGTCCCACAGCTGCACCCCATCAGTGTGAGCAGGACTCTTAGGACTCTTAGAAGAGTTAATGCTCTGAGACCATGGGGGCGCTTAGCCCCCTCTCTTCGTCACTGAGGATGATTTCATTTTTCAGGGATTAGAGAGGGTGGTCCTTGTGGTGGACTGCAGGTATGGAGAGCTGTTGTCATCGTATTAGATAGATAAGAATGATTATATGTATTGTAGAAATGTCTCCTATCATGTTCCCTAATTTTTTATTATGTCCACATCCTGGTCCCCATCTTGGACATCATAACAAACGTGCACTTTTTTGTTTAATTTACACATTGGACCATAGGAAAAATGACACTACAGCTACAGAGGTGACCGTCTGATAGCCCAGCTCGACTATCCATCTCTACTGAAGACCCTTTCAGCTTTTTGAGAGTTGGGTGGAGGACATCATCTCTTAAAATAGGGTCCCACAGCTGCACCCCATCAGTGTAAGCAGGACTCTTAGGACTCTTAGAAGAGTCAATGCTCTAAAACCATGGGGGGCGCTTAGCCCCCTCTCTTCGTCCCTGAGGATGATTTCATTTTTCAGGGATTAGAGAGGGTGGTCCTTGTGGTGGACTGCAGGTATGGAGAGCTGTTGTCATCGTATTAGATAGATAAGAATGATTATATGTATTGTAGAAATGTCTCCTATCATGTTCCCTAATTTTTTATTATGTCCACATCCTGGTCCCCATCTTGGACATCATAACAAACGTGCACTTTTTTGTTTAATTTACACATTGGACCATAGGAAAAATGACACTACAGCTACAGAGGTGACCGTCTGATAGCCCAGCTCGACTATCCATCTCTACTGAAGACCCTTTCAGCTTTTTGAGAGTTGGGTGGAGGACATCATCTCTGAAAATAGGGTCCCACAGCTGCACCCCATCAGTGTGAGCAGGACTCTTAGGACTCTTAGAAGAGTCAATGCTCTGAGACCATTGGGGGCACTTAGCCCCCTCTCTTCGTCACTGAGGATGATTTCATTTTTCAGGGATTAGAGAGGGTGGTCCTTGTGGTGGACTGCAGGTATGGAGAGCTGTTATCATCGTATTAGATAGATAAGAATGATTATATGTATTGTAGAAATGTCTCCTATCATGTTCCCTAATTTTTTATTATGTCCACATCCTGGTCCCCATCTTGGACATCATAACAAACGTGCACTTTTTTGTTTAATTTACACATTGGACCATAGGAAAAATGACACTACAGCTACAGAGGTGACCGTCTGATAGCCCAGCTCGACAATCCATCTCTACTGAAGACCCTTTCAGCTTTTTGAGAGTTGGGTGGAGGACATCATCTCTGAAAATAGGGTCCCACAGCTGCACCCCATCAGTGTGAGCAGGACTCTTAGGACTCTTAGAAGAGTCAATGCTCTCAGACCATGGGGGGCGCTTAGCCCCCTCTCTTCGTCACTGAGGATGATTTCATTTTTCAGGGATTAGAGAGGGTGGTCCTTGTGGTGGACTGCAGGTATGGAGAGCTGTTGTCATCGTATTAAATAGATAAGAATGATTATATGTATTGTAGAAATGTCTCCTATCATGTTCCCTAATTTTTTATTATGTCCACATCCTGGTCCCCATCTTGGACATCATAACAAACGTGCACTTTTTTGTTTAATTTACACATTGGACCATAGGAAAAATGACACTACAGCTACAGAGGTGACCGTCTGATAGCCCAGCTCGACTATCCATCTCTACTGAAGACCATTTCAGCTTTTTGAGAGTTGGGTGGAGAACATCATCTCTGAAAATAGGGTCCCACAGCTGCACCCCATCAGTGTGAGCAGGACTCTTAGGACTCTTAGAAGAGTCAATGTTTTGAGACCATGGGGGGCGCTTAGCCCCCTCTCTTCGTCACTGAGGATGATTTCACTTTTCAGGGAATAGAGAGGGTGGTCCTTGTGGTGGACTGCAGGTATGGAGAGCTGTTGTCATCGTATTAGATAGATAAGAATGATTATATGTATTGTAGAAATGTCTCCTATCATGTTCCCTATTTTTTTATTATGTCCACATCCTGGTCCCCATCTTGGAAATCATAACAAACGTGCACTTTTTTGTTTAATTTACACATTGGACCATAGGAAAAATGACACTACAGCTACAGAGGTGACCGTCTGGTAGCCCAGCTCGACTATCCATCTCTACTGAAGACCCTTTCAGCTTTTTGAGAGTTGGGTGGAGGACATCATCTCTGAAAATAGGGTCCCACAGCTGCACCCCATCAGTGTGAGCAGGACTCTTAGGACTCTTAGAAGAGTCAATGTTTTGAGACCATGGGGGGCGCTTAGCCCCCTCTCTTCGTCACTGAGGATGATTTCATTTTTCAGGGATTAGAGAGAGTGGTCCTTGTGGTGGACTGCAGGTATGGAGAGCTGTTGTGATCGTATTAGATAGATAAGAATGATTATATGTATTGTAGAAATGTCTCCTATCATGTTCCCTAATTTTTTATTATGTCCACATCCTGGTCCCCATCTTGGACATCATAACAAACGTGCACTTTTTTGTTTAATTTACACATTGGACCATAGGAAAAATGACACTACAGCTACAGAGGTGACCGTCTGATAGCCCAGCTCGACTATCCATCTCTACTGAAGACCCTTTCAGCTTTTTGAGAGTTGGGTGGAGGACATCATCTCTTAAAATAGGGTCCCACAGCTGCACCCCATCAGTGTAAGCAGGACTCTTAGGACTCTTAGAAGAGTCAATGCTCTAAAACCATGGGGGGCGCTTAGCCCCCTCTCTTCGTCCCTGAGGATGATTTCATTTTTCAGGGATTAGAGAGGGTGGTCCTTGTGGTGGACTGCAGGTATGGAGAGCTGTTGTCATCGTATTAGATAGATAAGAATGATTATATGTATTGTAGAAATGTCTCCTATCATGTTCCCTAATTTTTTATTATGTCCACATCCTTGTCCCCATCTTGGACATCATAACAAACGTGCACTTTTTTGTTTAATTTACACATTGGACCATAGGAAAAATGACACTACAGCTACAGAGGTGACCGTCTGATAGCCCAGCTCGACTATCCATCTCTACTGAAGACCCTTTCAGCTTTTTGAGAGTTGGGTGGAGGACATCATCTCTGAAAATAGGGTCCCACAGCTGCACCCCATCAGTGTGAGCAGGACTCTTAGGACTCTTAGAAGAGTTAATGCTCTGAGACCATGGGGGCGCTTAGCCCCCTCTCTTCGTCACTGAGGATGATTTCATTTTTCAGGGATTAGAGAGGGTGGTCCTTGTGGTGGACTGCAGGTATGGAGAGCTGTTGTCATCGTATTAGATAGATAAGAATGATTATATGTATTGTAGAAATGTCTTCTATCATGTTCCCTAATTTTTTATTATGTCCACATCCTGGTCCCCATCTTGGACATCATAACAAACGTGCACTTTTTTGTTTAATTTACACATTGGACCATAGGAAAAATGACACTACAGCTACAGAGGTGACCGTCTGATAGCCCAGCTCGACTATCCATCTCTACTGAAGACCCTTTCAGCTTTTTGAGAGTTGGGTGGAGGACATCATCTCTTAAAATAGGGTCCCACAGCTGCACCCCATCAGTGTAAGCAGGACTCTTAGGACTCTTAGAAGAGTCAATGCTCTAAAACCATGGGGGGCGCTTAGCCCCCTCTCTTCGTCCCTGAGGATGATTTCATTTTTCAGGGATTAGAGAGGGTGGTCCTTGTGGTGGACTGCAGGTATGGAGAGCTGTTGTCATCGTATTAGATAGATAAGAATGATTATATGTATTGTAGAAATGTCTCCTATCATGTTCCCTAATTTTTTATTATGTCCACATCCTGGTCCCCATCTTGGACATCATAACAAACGTGCACTTTTTTGTTTAATTTACACATTGGACCATAGGAAAAATGACACTACAGCTACAGAGGTGACCGTCTGATAGCCCAGCTCGACTATCCATCTCTACTGAAGACCCTTTCAGCTTTTTGAGAGTTGGGTGGAGGACACCATCTCTGAAAATAGGGTCCCACAGCTGCACCCCATCAGTGTGAGCAGGACTCTTAGGACTCTTAGAAGAGTTAATGCTCTGAGACCATGGGGACGCTTAGCCCCCTCTCTTCGTCACTGAGGATGATTTCATTTTTCAGGGATTAGAGAGGGTGGTCCTTGTGGTGGACTGCAGGTATGGAGAGCTGTTGTCATCGTATTAGATAGATAAGAATGATTATATGTATTGTAGAAATGTCTCCTATCATGTTCCCTAATTTTTTATTATGTCCACATCCTGGTCCCCATCTTGGACATCATAACAAACGTGCACTTTTTTGTTTAATTTACACATTGGACCATAGGAAAAATGACACTACAGCTACAGAGGTGACCGTCTGATAGCCCAGCTCGACTATCCATCTCTACTGAAGACCCTTTCAGCTTTTTGAGAGTTGGGTGGAGGACATCATCTCTGAAAATAGGGTCCCACAGCTGCACCCCATCAGTGTGAGCAGGACTCTTAGGACTCTTAGAAGAGTCAATGTTTTGAGACCATGGAGGGCGCTTAGCCCCCTCTCTTCGTCACTGAGGATGATTTCACTTTTCAGGGAATAGAGAGGGTGGTCCTTGTGGTGGACTGCAGGTATGGAGAGCTGTTGTCATCGTATTAGATAGATAAGAATGATTATATGTATTGTAGAAATGTCTCCTATCATGTTCCCTATTTTTTTATTATGTCCACATCCTGGTCCCCATCTTGGAAATCATAACAAACGTGCACTTTTTTGTTTAATTTACACATTGGACCATAGGAAAAATGACACTACAGCTACAGAGGTGACCGTCTGGTAGCCCAGCTCGACTATCCATCTCTACTGAAGACCCTTTCAGCTTTTTGAGAGTTGGGTGGAGGACATCATCTCTGAAAATAGGGTCCCACAGCTGCACCCCATCAGTGTGAGCAGGACTCTTAGGACTCTTAGAAGAGTCAATGTTTTGAGACCATGGGGGGCGCTTAGCCCCCTCTCTTCGTCACTGAGGATGATTTCATTTTTCAGGGATTAGAGAGAGTGGTCCTTGTGGTGGACTGCAGGTATGGAGAGCTGTTGTGATCGTATTAGATAGATAAGAATGATTATATGTATTGTAGAAATGTCTCCTATCATGTTCCCTAATTTTTTATTATGTCCACATCCTGGTCCCCATCTTGGACATCATAACAAACGTGCACTTTTTTGTTTAATTTACACATTGGACCATAGGAAAAATGACACTACAGCTACAGAGGTGACCGTCTGATAGCCCAGCTCGACTATCCATCTCTACTGAAGACCCTTTCAGCTTTTTGAGAGTTGGGTGGAGGACATCATCTCTTAAAATAGGGTCCCACAGCTGCACCCCATCAGTGTAAGCAGGACTCTTAGGACTCTTAGAAGAGTCAATGCTCTAAAACCATGGGGGGCGCTTAGCCCCCTCTCTTCGTCCCTGAGGATGATTTCATTTTTCAGGGATTAGAGAGGGTGGTCCTTGTGGTGGACTGCAGGTATGGAGAGCTGTTGTCATCGTATTAGATAGATAAGAATGATTATATGTATTGTAGAAATGTCTCCTATCATGTTCCCTAATTTTTTATTATGTCCACATCCTGGTCCCCATCTTGGACATCATAACAAACGTGCACTTTTTTGTTTAATTTACACATTGGACCATAGGAAAAATGACACTACAGCTACAGAGGTGACCGTCTGATAGCCCAGCTCGACTATCCATCTCTACTGAAGACCCTTTCAGCTTTTTGAGAGTTGGGTGGAGGACATCATCTCTGAAAATAGGGTCCCACAGCTGCACCCCATCAGTGTGAGCAGGACTCTTAGGACTCTTAGAAGAGTTAATGCTCTGAGACCATGGGGGCGCTTAGCCCCCTCTCTTCGTCACTGAGGATGATTTCATTTTTCAGGGATTAGAGAGGGTGGTCCTTGTGGTGGACTGCAGGTATGGAGAGCTGTTGTCATCGTATTAGATAGATAAGAATGATTATATGTAATGTAGAAATGTCTCCTATCATGTTCCCTAATTTTTTATTATGTCCACATCCTGGTCCCCATCTTGGACATCATAACAAACGTGCACTTTTTTGTTTAATTTACACATTGGACCATAGGAAAAATGACACTACAGCTACAGAGGTGACCGTCTGATAGCCCAGCTCGACTATCCATCTCTACTGAAGACCCTTTCAGCTTTTTGAGAGTTGGGTGGAGGACATCATCTCTTAAAATAGGGTCCCACAGCTGCACCCCATCAGTGTAAGCAGGACTCTTAGGACTCTTAGAAGAGTCAATGCTCTAAAACCATGGGGGGCGCTTAGCCCCCTCTCTTCGTCCCTGAGGATGATTTCATTTTTCAGGGATTAGAGAGGGTGGTCCTTGTGGTGGACTGCAGGTATGGAGAGCTGTTGTCATCGTATTAGATAGATAAGAATGATTATATGTATTGTAGAAATGTCTCCTATCATGTTCCCTAATTTTTTATTATGTCCACATCCTGGTCCCCATCTTGGACATCATAACAAACGTGCACTTTTTTGTTTAATTTACACATTGGACCATAGGAAAAATGACACTACAGCTACAGAGGTGACCGTCTGATAGCCCAGCTCGACTATCCATCTCTACTGAAGACCCTTTCAGCTTTTTGAGAGTTGGGTGGAGGACATCATCTCTGAAAATAGGGTCCCACAGCTGCACCCCATCAGTGTGAGCAGGACTCTTAGGACTCTTAGAAGAGTCAATGCTCTGAGACCATTGGGGGCACTTAGCCCCCTCTCTTCATCACTGAGGATGATTTCATTTTTCAGGGATTAGAGAGGGTGGTCCTTGTGGTGGACTGCAGATATGGAGAGCTGTTATCATCGTATTAGATAGATAAGAATGATTATATGTATTGTAGAAATGTCTCCTATCATGTTCCCTAATTTTTTATTATGTCCACATCCTGGTCCCCATCTTGGACATCATAACAAACGTGCACTTTTTTGTTTAATTTACACATTGGACCATAGGAAAAATGACACTACAGCTACAGAGGTGACCGTCTGATAGCCCAGCTCGACTATCCATCTCTACTGAAGACCCTTTCAGCTTTTTGAGAGTTGGGTGGAGGACATCATCTCTTAAAATAGGGTCCCACAGCTGCACCCCATCAGTGTAAGCAGGACTCTTAGGACTCTTAGAAGAGTCAATGCTCTAAAACCATGGGGGGCGCTTAGCCCCCTCTCTTCGTCCCTGAGGATGATTTCATTTTTCAGGGATTAGAGAGGGTGGTCCTTGTGGTGGACTGCAGGTATGGAGAGCTGTTGTCATCGTATTAAATAGATAAGAATGATTATATGTATTGTAGAAATGTCTCCTATCATGTTCCCTAATTTTTTATTATGTCCACATCCTGGTCCCCATCTTGGACATCATAACAAACGTGCACTTTTTTGTTTAATTTACACATTGGATCATAGGAAAAATGACACTACAGCTACAGAGGTGACCGTCTGATAGCCCAGCTCGACTATCCATCTCTACTGAAGACCCTTTCAGCTTTTTGAGAGTTGGGTGGAGGACATCATCTCTGAAAATAGGGTCCCACAGCTGCACCCCATCAGTGTGAGCAGGACTCTTAGGACTCTTAGAAGAGTTAATGCTCTGAGACCATGGGGGCGCTTAGCCCCCTCTCTTCGTCACTGAGGATGATTTCATTTTTCAGGGATTAGAGAGGGTGGTCCTTGTGGTGGACTGCAGGTATGGAGAGCTGTTGTCATCGTATTAGATAGATAAGAATGATTATATGTATTGTAGAAATGTCTCCTATCATGTTCCCTAATTTTTTATTATGTCCACATCCTGGTCCCCATCTTGGACATCATAACAAACGTGCACTTTTTTGTTTAATTTACACATTGGACCATAGGAAAAATGACACTACAGCTACAGAGGTGACCGTCTGATAGCCCAGCTCGACTATCCATCTCTACTGAAGACCCTTTCAGCTTTTTGAGAGTTGGGTGGAGGACATCATCTCTTAAAATAGGGTCCCACAGCTGCACCCCATCAGTGTAAGCAGGACTCTTAGGACTCTTAGAAGAGTCAATGCTCTAAAACCATGGGGGGCGCTTAGCCCCCTCTCTTCGTCCCTGAGGATGATTTCATTTTTCAGGGATTAGAGAGGGTGGTCCTTGTGGTGGACTGCAGGTATGGAGAGCTGTTGTCATCGTATTAGATAGATAAGAATGATTATATGTATTGTAGAAATGTCTCCTATCATGTTCCCTAATTTTTTATTATGTCCACATCCTGGTCCCCATCTTGGACATCATAACAAACGTGCACTTTTTTGTTTAATTTACACATTGGATCATAGGAAAAATGACACTACAGCTACAGAGGTGACCGTCTGATAGCCCAGCTCGACTATCCATCTCTACTGAAGACCCTTTCAGCTTTTTGAGAGTTGGGTGGAGGACATCATCTCTGAAAATAGGGTCCCACAGCTGCACCCCATCAGTGTGAGCAGGACTCTTAGGACTCTTAGAAGAGTTAATGCTCTGAGACCATGGGGGCGCTTAGCCCCCTCTCTTCGTCACTGAGGATGATTTCATTTTTCAGGGATTAGAGAGGGTGGTCCTTGTGGTGGACTGCAGGTATGGAGAGCTGTTGTCATCGTATTAGATAGATAAGAATGATTATATGTATTGTAGAAATGTCTCCTATCATGTTCCCTAATTTTTTATTATGTCCACATCCTGGTCCCCATCTTGGACATCATAACAAACGTGCACTTTTTTGTTTAATTTACACATTGGACCATAGGAAAAATGACACTACAGCTACAGAGGTGACCGTCTGATAGCCCAGCTCGACTATCCATCTCTACTGAAGACCCTTTCAGCTTTTTGAGAGTTGGGTGGAGGACATCATCTCTGAAAATAGGGTCCCACAGCTGCACCCCATCAGTGTGAGCAGGACTCTTAGGACTCTTAGAAGAGTCAATGCTCTGAGACCATTGGGGGCACTTAGCCCCCTCTCTTCATCACTGAGGATGATTTCATTTTTCAGGGATTAGAGAGGGTGGTCCTTGTGGTGGACTGCAGATATCGAGAGCTGTTATCATCGTATTAGATAGATAAGAATGATTATATGTATTGTAGAAATGTCTCCTATCATGTTCCCTATTTTTTTATTATGTCCACATCCTGGTCCCCATCTTGGAAATCATAACAAACGTGCACTTTTTTGTTTAATTTACACATTGGACCATAGGAAAAATGACACTACAGCTACAGAGGTGACCGTCTGATAGCCCAGCTCGACTATCCATCTCTACTGAAGACCCTTTCAGCTTTTTGAGAGTTGGGTGGAGGACATCATCTCTGAAAATAGGGTCCCACAGCTGCACCCCATCAGTGTGAGCAGGAATCTTAGGACTCTTAGAAGAGTCAATGCTCTGAGACCATGGGGGGCGCTTAGCCCCCTCTCTTCGTCACTGAGGATGATTTCATTTTTCAGGGATTAGAGAGAGTGGTCCTTGTGGTGGACTGCAGGTATGGAGAGCTGTTGTGATCGTATTAGATAGATAAGAATGATTATATGTATTGTAGAAATGTCTCCTATCATGTTCCCTAATTTTTTATTATGTCCACATCCTGGTCCCCATCTTGAACATCATAACAAACGTGCACTTTTTTGTTTAATTTACACATTGGACCATAGGAAAAATGACACTACAGCTACAGAGGTGACCGTCTGATAGCCCAGCTCGACTATCCATCTCTACTGAAGACCCTTTAAGCTTTTTGAGAGTTGGGTGGAGGACATCATCTCTGAAAATAGGGTCCCACAGCTGCACCCCATCAGTGTGAGCAGGACTCTTAGGACTCTTAGAAGAGTCAATGCTCTGAGACCATTGGGGGCACTTAGCCCCCTCTCTTCATCACTGAGGATGATTTCATTTTTCAGGGATTAGAGAGGGTGGTCCTTGTGGTGGACTGCAGGTATGGAGAGCTGTTGTCATCGTATTAGATAGATAAGAATGATTATATGTATTGTAGAAATGTCTCCTATCATGTTCCCTAATTTTTTATTATGTCCACATCCTGGTCCCCATCTTGGACATCATAACAAACGTGCACTTTTTTGTTTAATTTACACATTGGACCATAGGAAAAATGACACTACAGCTACAGAGGTGACCGTCTGATAGCCCAGCTCGACTATCCATCTCTACTGAAGACCCTTTCAGCTTTTTGAGAGTTGGGTGGAGGACATCATCTCTGAAAATAGGGTCCCACAGCTGCACCCCATCAGTGTGAGCAGGACTCTTAGGACTCTTAGAAGAGTCAATGCTCTGAGACCATTGGGGGCACTTAGCCCCCTCTCTTCATCACTGAGGATGATTTCATTTTTCAGGGATTAGAGAGGGTGGTCCTTGTGGTGGACTGCAGATATGGAGAGCTGTTATCATCGTATTAGATAGATAAGAATGATTATATGTATTGTAGAAATGTCTCCTATCATGTTCCCTAATTTTTTATTATGTCCACATCCTGGTCCCCATCTTGGACATCATAACAAACGTGCACTTTTTTGTTTAATTTACACATTGGACCATAGGAAAAATGACACTACAGCTACAGAGGTGACCGTCTGATAGCCCAGCTCGACTATCCATCTCTACTGAAGACCCTTTCAGCTTTTTGAGAGTTGGGTGGAGGACATCATCTCTTAAAATAGGGTCCCACAGCTGCACCCCATCAGTGTAAGCAGGACTCTTAGGACTCTTAGAAGAGTCAATGCTCTGAGACCATTGGGGGCACTTAGCCCCCTCTCTTCATCACTGAGGATGATTTCATTTTTCAGGGATTAGAGAGGGTGGTCCTTGTGGTGGACTGCAGATATGGAGAGCTGTTATCATCGTATTAGATAGATAAGAATGATTATATGTATTGTAGAAATGTCTCCTATCATGTTCCCTAATTTTTTATTATGTCCACATCCTGGTCCCCATCTTGGACATCATAACAAACGTGCACTTTTTTGTTTAATTTACACATTGGACCATAGGAAAAATGACACTACAGCTACAGAGGTGACCGTCTGATAGCCCAGCTCGACTATCCATCTCTACTGAAGACCCTTTCAGCTTTTTGAGAGTTGGGTGGAGGACATCATCTCTTAAAATAGGGTCCCACAGCTGCACCCCATCAGTGTAAGCAGGACTCTTAGGACTCTTAGAAGAGTCAATGCTCTAAAACCATGGGGGGCGCTTAGCCCCCTCTCTTCGTCCCTGAGGATAATTTCATTTTTCAGGGATTAGAGAGGGTGGTCCTTGTGGTGGACTGCAGGTATGGAGAGCTGTTGTCATCGTATTAGATAGATAAGAATGATTATATGTATTGTAGAAATGTCTCCTATCATGTTCCCTAATTTTTTATTATGTCCACATCCTGGTCCCCATCTTGGACATCATAACAAACGTGCACTTTTTTGTTTAATTTACACATTGGACCATAGGAAAAATGACACTACAGCTACAGAGGTGACCGTCTGATAGCCCAGCTCGACTATCCATCTCTACTGAAGACCCTTTCAGCTTTTTGAGAGTTGGGTGGAGGACATCATCTCTGAAAATAGGGTCCCACAGCTGCACCCCATCAGTGTGAGCAGGACTCTTAGGACTCTTAGAAGAGTCAATGCTCTGAGACCATGGGGGGCGCTTAGCCCCCTCTCTTCGTCACTGAGGATGATTTCATTTTTCAGGGATTAGAGAGGGTGGTCCTTGTGGTGGACTGCAGGTATGGAGAGCTGTTGTCATCGTATTAAATAGATAAGAATGATTATATGTATTGTAGAAATGTCTCCTATCATGTTCCCTAATTTTTTATTATGTCCACATCCTGGTCCCCATCTTGGACATCATAACAAACGTGCACTTTTTTGTTTAATTTACACATTGGACCATAGGAAAAATGACACTACAGCTACAGAGGTGACCGTCTGATAGCCCAGCTCGACTATCCATCTCTACTGAAGACCCTTTCAGCTTTTTGAGAGTTGGGTGGAGAACATCATCTCTGAAAATAGGGTCCCACAGCTGCACCCCATCAGTGTGAGCAGGACTCTTAGAACTCTTTGAAGAGTCAATGCTCTGAGACCATGGGGGGCGCTTAGCCCCCTCTCTTCGTCACTGAGGATGATTTCACTTTTCAGGGAATAGAGAGGGTGGTCCTTGTGGTGGACTGCAGGTATGGAGAGCTGTTGTCATCGTTTTAGATATATAATTATGATTATATGTATTGTAGAAATGTCTCCTATCATGTTCCCTATTTTTTTATTATGTCCACATCCTGGTCCCCATCTTGGAAATCATAACAAACGTGCACTTTTTTGTTTAACTTACACATTGGACCATAGGAAAAATGACACTACAGCTACAGAGGTGACCGTCTGATAGCCCAGCTTGACTATCCATCTCTACTGAAGACCTTTTCAGCTTTTTGAGAGTTGGGTGGAGGACATCATCTCTGAAAATAGGGTCCCACAGCTGCACCCCATCAGTGTGAGCAGGAATCTTAGGACTCTTAGAAGAGTCAATGCTCTGAGACCATGGGGGGCGCTTAGCCCCCTCTCTTCGTCACTGAGGATGATTTCATTTTTCAGGGATTAGAGAGAGTGGTCCTTGTGGTGGACTGCAGGTATGGAGAGCTGTTGTGATCGTATTAGATAGATAAGAATGATTATATGTATTGTAGAAATGTCTCCTATCATGTTCCCTAATTTTTTATTATGTCCACATCCTGGTCCCCATCTTGAACATCATAACAAACGTGCACTTTTTTGTTTAATTTACACATTGGACCATAGGAAAAATGACACTACAGCTACAGAGGTGACCGTCTGATAGCCCAGCTCGACTATCCATCTCTACTGAAGACCCTTTCAGCTTTTTGAGAGTTGGGTGGAGGACATCATCTCTGAAAATAGGGTCCCACAGCTGCACCCCATCAGTGTGAGCAGGACTCTTAGGACTCTTAGAAGAGTCAATGCTCTGAGACCATTGGGGGCACTTAGCCCCCTCTCTTCATCACTGAGGATGATTTCATTTTTCAGGGATTAGAGAGGGTGGTCCTTGTGGTGGACTGCAGATATGGAGAGCTGTTATCATCATATTAGATAGATAAGAATGATTATATGTATTGTAGAAATGTCTCCTATCATGTTCCCTAATTTTTTATTATGTCCACATCCTGGTCCCCATCTTGGACATCATAACAAACGTGCACTTTTTTGTTTAATTTACACATTGGACCATAGGAAAAATGACACTACAGCTACAGAGGTGACCGTCTGATAGCCCAGCTCGACTATCCATCTCTACTGAAGACCCTTTCAGCTTTTTGAGAGTTGGGTGGAGGACATCATCTCTGAAAATAGGGTCCCACAGCTGCAACCCATCAGTGTGAGCAGGACTCTTAGGACTCTTAGAAGAGTTAATGCTCTGAGACCATGGGGGCGCTTAGCCCCCTCTCTTCGTCACTGAGGATGATTTCATTTTTCAGGGATTAGAGAGGGTGGTCCTTGTGGTGGACTGCAGGTATGGAGAGCTGTTGTCATCGTATTAGATAGATAAGAATGATTATATGTATTGTAGAAATGTCTCCTATCATGTTCCCTAATTTTTTATTATGTCCACATCCTGGTCCCCATCTTGGACATCATAACAAACGTGCACTTTTTTGTTTAATTTACACATTGGACCATAGGAAAAATGACACTACAGCTACAGAGGTGACCGTCTGATAGCCCAGCTCGACTATCCATCTCTACTGAAGACCCTTTCAGCTTTTTGAGAGTTGGGTGGAGGACATCATCTCTGAAAATAGGGTCCCACAGCTGCACCCCATCAGTGTGAGCAGGACTCTTAGGACTCTTAGAAGAGTCAATGCTCTGAGACCATGGGGGGCGCTTAGCCCCCACTCTTCGTCACTGAGGATGATTTCATTTTTCAGGGATTAGAGAGGGTGGTCCTTGTGGTGGACTGCAGGTATGGAGAGCTGTTGTCATCGTATTAAATAGATAAGAATGATTATATGTATTGTAGAAATGTCTCCTATCATGTTCCCTAATTTTTTATTATGTCCACATCCTGGTCCCCATCTTGGACATCATAACAAACGTGCACTTTTTTGTTTAATTTACACATTGGACCATAGGAAAATTGACACTACAGCTACAGAGGTGACCGTCTGATAGCCCAGCTCGACTATCCATCTCTACTGAAGACCCTTTCAGCTTTTTGAGAGTTGGGTAGAGAACATCATCTCTGAAAATAGGGTCCCACAGCTGCACCCCATCAGTGTGAGCAGGACTCTTAGGACTCTTAGAAGAGTCAATGCTCTGAGACCATGGGGGGCGCTTAGCCCCCTCTCTTCGTCACTGAGGATGATTTCACTTTTCAGGTAATAGAGAGGGTGGTCCTTGTGGTGGACTGCAGGTATGGAGAGCTGTTGTCATCGTATTAGATAGATAAGAATGATTATATGTATTGTAGAAATGTCTCCTATCATGTTCCCTATTTTTTTATTATGTCCACATCCTGGTCCCCATCTTGGAAATCATAACAAACGTGCACTTTTTTGTTTAATTTACACATTGGACCATAGGAAAAATGACACTACAGCTACAGAGGTGACCGTCTGATAGCCCAGCTCGACTATCCATCTCTACTGAAGACCCTTTCAGCTTTTTGAGAGTTGGGTGGAGGACATCATCTCTGAAAATAGGGTCCCACAGCTGCACCCCATCAGTGTGAGCAGGAATCTTAGGACTCTTAGAAGAGTCAATGCTCTGAGACCATGGGGGGCGCTTAGCCCCCTCTCTTCGTCACTGAGGATGATTTAATTTTTCAGGGATTAGAGAGAGTGGTCCTTGTGGTGGACTGCAGGTATGGAGAGCTGTTGTGATCGTATTAGATAGATAAGAATGATTTTATGTATTGTAGAAATGTCTCCTATCATGTTCCCTAATTTCTTATTATGTCCACATCCTGGTCCCCATCTTGGACATCATAACAAACGTGCACTTTTTTGTTTAATTTACACATTGGACCATGGGAAAAATGACACTACAGCTACAGAGGTGACCGTCTGATAGCCCAGCTCGACTATCCATCTCTACTGAAGACCCTTTCAGCTTTTTGAGAGTTGGGTGGAGGACATCATCTCTGAAAATAGGGTCCCACAGCTTCACCCCATCAGTGTGAGCAGGACTCTTAGGACTCTTAGAAGAGTCAATGCTCTGGTACCATGGGGGGCGCTTGGCCCCCTCTCTTCGTCACTGAGGATGATTTCATTTTTCAGGGATTAGAGAGGGTGGTCCTTGTGGTGGACTGCAGGTATGGAGAGCTGTTGTCATCGTATTAGATAGATAAGAATGATTATATGTATTGTAGAAATGTCTCCTATCATGTTCCCTAATTTTTTATTATGTCCACATCCTGGTCCCCATCTTGGACATCATAACAAACGTGCACTTTTTTGTTTAATTTACACATTGGACCATAGGAAAAATGACACTACAGCTACAGAGGTGACCGTCTGATAGCCCAGCTCGACTATCCATCTCTACTGAAGACCCTTTCAGCTTTTTGAGAGTTGGGTGGAGGACATCATCTCTGAAAATAGGGTCCCACAGCTGCACCCCATCAGTGTGAGCAGGACTCTTAGGACTCTTAGAAGAGTTAATGCTCTGAGACCATGGGGGCGCTTAGCCCCCTCTCTTCGTCACTGAGGATGATTTCATTTTTCAGGGATTAGAGAGGGTGGTCCTTGTGGTGGACTGCAGGTATGGAGAGCTGTTGTCATCGTATTAGATAGATAAGAATGATTATATGTATTGTAGAAATGTCTCCTATCATGTTCCCTAATTTTTTATTATGTCCACATCCTGGTCCCCATCTTGGACATCATAACAAACGTGCACTTTTTTGTTTAATTTACACATTGGACCATAGGAAAAATGACACTACAGCTACATAGGTGACCGTCTGGTAGCCCAGCTCGACTATCCATCTCTACTGAAGACCCTTTCAGCTTTTTGAGAGTTGGGTGGAGGACATCATCTCTGAAAATAGGGTCCCACAGCTTCACCCCATCAGTGTGAGCAGGACTCTTAGGACTCTTAGAAGAGTCAATGCTCTGAGACCATTGGGGGCACCTAGCCCCCTCTCTTCGTCACTGAGGATGATTTCATTTTTCAGGGATTAGAGAGGGTGGTCCTTGTGGTGGACTGCAGGTATGGAGAGCTGTTGTCATCGTATTAGATAGATAAGAATGATTATATGTATTGTAGAAATGTCTCCTATCATGTTCCCTAATTTCTTATTATGTCCACATCCTGGTCCCCATCTTGGACATCATAACAAACGTGCACTTTTTTGTTTAATTTACACATTGGACCATAGGAAAAATGACACTACAGCTACAGAGGTGACCGTCTGATAGACCAGCTCGACTATCCATCTCTACTGAAGACCCTTTCAGCTTTTTGAGAGTCGGGTGGAGGACATCATCTCTGAAAATAGGGTCCCACAGCTTCACCCCATCAGTGTGAGCAGGACTCTTAGGACTCTTAGAAGAGTCAATGCGCTGGTACCATGGGGGGCGCTTGGCCCCCTCTCTTCGTCACTGAGGATGATTTCATTTTTCAGGGATTAGAGAGGGTGGTCCTTGTGGTGGACTGCAGGTATGGAGAGCTGTTGTCATCGTATTAGATAGATAAGAATGATTATATGTATTGTAGAAATGTCTCCTATCATGTTCCCTAATTTTTTATTATGTCCACATCCTGGTCCCCATCTTGGACATCATAACAAACGTGCACTTTTTTATTTAATTTACACATTGGACCATAGGAAAAATGACACTACAGCTACAGAGGTGACCGTCTGATAGCCCAGCTCGACTATCCATCTCTACTGAAGACCCTTTCAGCTTTTTGAGAGTTGGGTGGAGGACATCATCTCTGAAAATAGGGTCCCACAGCTGCACCCCATCAGTGTGAGCAGGACTCTTAGGACTCTTAGAAGAGTCAATGCTCTGAGACCATTAGGGGCACTTAGCCCCCTCTCTTCGTCACTGAGGATGATTTCATTTTTCAGGGATTAGAGAGGGTGGTCCTTGTGGTGGACTGCAGGTATGGAGAGCTGTTGTCATCGTATTAGATAGATAAGAATGATTATATGTATTGTAGAAATGTCTCCTATCATGTTCCCTAATTTCTTATTATGTCCACATCCTGGTCCCCATCTTGGACATCATAACAAACGTGCACTTTTTTGTTTAATTTACACATTGGACCATAGGAAAAATGACACTACAGCTACAGAGGTGACCGTCTGATAGACCAGCTCGACTATCCATCTCTACTGAAGACCCTTTCAGCTTTTTGAGAGTCGGGTGGAGGACATCATCTCTGAAAATAGGGTCCCACAGCTTCACCCCATCAGTGTGAGCAGGACTCTTAGGACTCTTAGAAGAGTCAATGCGCTGGTACCATGGGGGGCGCTTGGCCCCCTCTCTTCGTCACTGAGGATGATTTCATTTTTCAGGGATTAGAGAGGGTGGTCCTTGTGGTGGACTGCAGGTATGGAGAGCTGTTGTCATCGTATTAGATAGATAAGAATGATTATATGTATTGTAGAAATGTCTCCTATCATGTTCCCTAATTTTTTATTATGTCCACATCCTGGTCCCCATCTTGGACATCATAACAAACGTGCACTTTTTTGTTTAATTTACACATTGGACCATAGGAAAAATGACACTACAGCTACAGAGGTGACCGTCTGATAGCCTAGCTCGACTATCCATCTCTACTGAAGACCCTTTCAGCTTTTTGAGAGTTGGGTGGAGGACATCATCTCTGAAAATAGGGTCCCACAGCTGCACCCCATCAGTGTGAGCAGGACTCTTAGGACTCTTAGAAGAGTTAATGCTCTGAGACCATGGGGGCGCTTAGCCCCCTCTCTTCGTCACTGAGGATGATTTCATTTTTCAGGGATTAGAGAGGGTGGTCCTTGTGGTGGACTGCAGGTATGGAGAGCTGTTGTCATCGTATTAGATAGATAAGAATGATTATATGTATTGTAGAAATGTCTCCTATCATGTTCCCTAATTTTTTATTATGTCCACATCCTGGTCCCCATCTTGGACATCATAACAAACGTGCACTTTTTTGTTTAATTTACACATTGGACCATAGGAAAAATGACACTACAGCTACAGAGGTGACCGTCTGATAGCCCAGCTCGACTATCCATCTCTACTGAAGACCCTTTCAGCTTTTTGAGAGTTGGGTGGAGGACATCATCTCTGAAAATAGGGTCCCACAGCTGCACCCCATCAGTGTGAGCAGGACTCTTAGGACTCTTAGAAGAGTCAATGCTCTGAGACCATTAGGGGCACTTAGCCCCCTCTCTTCGTCACTGAGGATGATTTCATTTTTCAGGGATTAGAGAGGGTGGTCCTTGTGGTGGACTGCAGGTATGGAGAGCTGTTGTCATCGTATTAAATAGATAAGAATGATTATATGTATTGTAGAAATGTCTCCTATCATGTTCCCTAATTTCTTATTATGTCCACATCCTGGTCCCCATCTTGGACATCATAACAAACGTGCACTTTTTTGTTTAATTTACACATTGGACCATAGGAAAAATGACACTACAGCTACATAGGTGACCGTCTGATAGCCCAGCTCGACTATCCATCTCTACTGAAGACCCTTTCAGCTTTTTGAGAGTCGGGTGGAGGACATCATCTCTGAAAATAGGGTCCCACAGCTTCACCCCATCAGTGTGAGCAGGACTCTTAGGACTCTTAGAAGAGTCAATGCTCTGGTACCATGGGGGGCGCTTGGCCCCCTCTCTTCGTCACTGAGGATGATTTCATTTTTCAGGGATTAGAGAGGGTGGTCCTTGTGGTGGACTGCAGGTATGGAGAGCTGTTGTCATCGTATTAGATAGATAAGAATGATTATATGTATTGTAGAAATGTCTCCTATCATGTTCCCTAATTTTTTATTATGTCCACATCCTGGTCCCCATCTTGGACATCATAACAAACGTGCACTTTTTTGTTTAATTTACACATTGGACCATAGGAAAAATGACACTACAGCTACAGAGGTGACCGTCTGATAGCCCAGCTCGACTATCCATCTCTACTGAAGACCCTTTCAGCTTTTTGAGAGTTGGGTGGAGGACATCATCTCTGAAAATAGGGTCCCACAGCTGCACCCCATCAGTGTGAGCAGGACTCTTAGGACTCTTAGAAGAGTTAATGCTCTGAGACCATGGGGGCGCTTAGCCCCCTCTCTTCGTCACTGAGGATGATTTCATTTTTCAGGGATTAGAGAGGGTGGTCCTTGTGGTGGACTGCAGGTATGGAGAGCTGTTGTCATCGTATTAGATAGATAAGAATGATTATATGTATTGTAGAAATGTCTCCTATCATGTTCCCTAATTTTTTATTATGTCCACATCCTGGTCCCCATCTTGGACATCATAACAAACGTGCACTTTTTTGTTTAATTTACACATTGGACCATAGGAAAAATGACACTACAGCTACAGAGGTGACCGTCTGATAGCCCAGCTCGACTATCCATCTCTACTGAAGACCCTTTCAGCTTTTTGAGAGTTGGGTGGAGGACATCATCTCTGAAAATAGGGTCCCACAGCTGCACCCCATCAGTGTGAGCAGGACTCTTAGGACTCTTAGAAGAGTCAATGCTCTGAGACCATTGGGGGCACTTAGCCCCCTCTCTTCGTCACTGAGGATGATTTCATTTTTCAGGGATTAGAGAGGGTGGTCCTTGTGGTGGACTGCAGGTATGGAGAGCTGTTATCGTATTAGATAGATAAGAATGATTATATGTATTGTAGAAATGTCTCCTATCATGTTCCCTAATTTTTTATTATGTCCACATCCTGGTCCCCATCTTGGACATCATAACAAACGTGCACTTTTTTGTTTAATTTACACATTGGACCATAGGAAAAATGACACTACAGCTACAGAGGTGACCGTCTGATAGCCCAGCTCGACAATCCATCTCTACTGAAGACCCTTTCAGCTTTTTGAGAGTTGGGTGGAGGACATCATCTCTGAAAATAGGGTCCCACAGCTGCACCCCATCAGTGTGAGCAGGACTCTTAGGACTCTTAGAAGAGTCAATGCTCTGAGACCATGGGGGGCGTTTAGCCCCCTCTCTTCGTCACTAAGGATGATTTCATTTTTCAGGGATTAGAGAGGGTGGTCCTTGTGGTGGACTGCAGGTATGGAGAGCTGTTGTCATCGTATTAAATAGATAAGAATGATTATATGTATTGTAGAAATGTCTCCTATCATGTTCCCTAATTTTTTATTATGTCCACATCCTGGTCCCCATCTTGGACATCATAACAAACGTGCACTTTTTTGTTTAATTTACACATTGGACCATAGGAAAAATGACACTACAGGTACAGAGGTGACCGTCTGATAGCCCAGCTCGACTATCCATCTCTACTGAAGACCCTTTCAGCTTTTTGAGAGTTTGGTGGAGAACATCATCTCTGAAAATAGGGTCCCACAGCTGCACCCCATCAGTGTGAGCAGGACTCTTAGGACTCTTAGAAGAGTCAATGCTCTGAGACCATGGGGGGCGCTTAGCCCCCTCTCTTCGTCACTGAGGATGATTTCACTTTTCAGGGAATAGAGAGGGTGGTCCTTGTGGTGGACTGCAGGTATGGAGAGCTGTTGTCATCGTATTAGATAGATAAGAATGATTATATGTATTGTAGAAATGTCTCCTATCATGTTCCCTATTTTTTTATTATGTCCACATCCTGGTCCCCATCTTGGAAATCATAACAAACGTGCACTTTTTTGTTTAATTTACACATTGGACCATAGGAAAAATGACACTACAGCTACAGAGGTGACCGTCTGATAGCCCAGCTCGACTATCCATCTCTACTGAAGATCCTTTCAGCTTTTTGAGAGTTGGGTGGAGGACATCATCTCTGAAAATAGGGTCCCACAGCTGCACCCCATCAGTGTGAGCAGGACTCTTAGGACTCTTAGAAGAGTCAATGTTTTGAGACCATGGGGTGCGCTTAGCCCCCTCTCTTCGTCACTGAGGATGATTTCATTTTTCAGGGATTAGAGAGGGTGGTCCTTGTGGTGGACTGCAGGTATGGAGAGCTGTTGTCATCATATTAAATAGATAAGAATGATTATATGTATTGTAGAAATGTCTCCTATCATGTTCCCTAATTTTTTATTATGTCCACATCCTGGTCCCCATCTTGGACATCATAACAAACGTGCACTTTTTTGTTTAATTTACACATTGGACCATAGGAAAAATGACACTACAGGTACAGAGGTGACCGTCTGATAGCCCAGCTCGACTATCCATCTCTACTGAAGACCCTTTCAGCTTTTTGAGAGTTTGGTGGAGAACATCATCTCTGAAAATAGGGTCCCACAGCTGCACCCCATCAGTGTGAGCAGGACTCTTAGGACTCTTAGAAGAGTCAATGCTCTGAGACCATGGGGGGCGCTTAGCCCCCTCTCTTCGTCACTGAGGATGATTTCACTTTTCAGGGAATAGAGAGGGTGGTCCTTGTGGTGGACTGCAGGTATGGAGAGCTGTTGTCATCGTATTAGATAGATAAGAATGATTATATGTATTGTAGAAATGTCTCCTATCATGTTCCCTATTTTTTTATTATGTCCACATCCTGGTCCCCATCTTGGAAATCATAACAAACGTGCACTTTTTTGTTTAATTTACACATTGGACCATAGGAAAAATGACACTACAGCTACAGAGGTGACCGTCTGATAGCCCAGCTCGACTATCCATCTCTACTGAAGACCCTTTCAGCTTTTTGAGAGTTGGGTGGAGGACATCATCTCTGAAAATAGGGTCCCACAGCTGCACCCCATCAGTGTGAGCAGGACTCTTAGGACTCTTAGAAGAGTCAATGTTTTGAGACCATGGGGTGCGCTTAGCCCCCTCTCTTCGTCACTGAGGATGATTTCATTTTTCAGGGATTAGAGAGGGTGGTCCTTGTGGTGGACTGCAGGTATGGAGAGCTGTTGTCATCGTATTAGATAGATAAGAATAATTATATGTATTGTAGAAATGTCTCCTATCATGTTCCCTATTTTTTTATTATGTCCACATCCTGGTCCCCATCTTGGAAATCATAACAAACGTGCACTTTTTTGTTTAATTTACACATTGGACCATAGGAAAAATGACACTACAGCTACAGAGGTGACCGTCTGATAGCCCAGCTCGACTATCCATCTCTACTGAAGACCCTTTCAGCTTTTTGAGAGTTGGGTGGAGGACATCGTCTCTGAAAATAGGGTCCCACAGCTGCACCCCATCAGTGTGAGCAGGACTCTTAGGACTCTTAGAAGAGTCAATGCTCTGAGACCATGGGGGGCGCTTAGCCCCCTCTCTTCGTCACTGAGGATGATTTCATTTTTCAGGGATTAGAGAGAGTGGTCCTTGTGGTGGACTGCAGGAATGGAGAGCTGTTGTGATCGTATTAGATAGATAAGAATGATTATATGTATTGTAGAAATGTCTCCTATCATGTTCCCTAATTTTTTATTATGTCCACATCCTGGTCCCCATCTTGGACATCATAACAAACGTGCACTTTTTTGTTTAATTTACACATTGGACCATAGGAAAAATGACACTACAGCTACAGAGGTGACCGTCTGATAGCCCAGCTCAACTATCCATCTCTACTGAAGACCCTTTCAGCTTTTTGAGAGTTGGGTGGAGGACATCATCTCTTAAAATAGGGTCCCACAGCTGCACCCCATCAGTGTAAGCAGGACTCTTAGGACTCTTAGAAGAGTCAATGCTCTAAAACCATGGGGGGCGCCAAACAAAACTTTTAGTGGATTTCTACTTATTTTATTAAATATTATCCCCACCAAACAGGACAAGCTTGCATCTGTTATAGTTTTGGAAAAAAATGTGATCATTTCATTTATGCGCGAAATGCCTTAAAAATGGCTTTAAAAAGGGTTTGGAGCACGGAGACGATTATCTCGGGATTGCAAGATAACCAAACACAACTTTTAGTGGATTTCTAATTATTTTATTAAATATCATCCCCTCCAAACAGGACAAGCTTGCATCTGTTATAGTTTTGGAGAAAAATGTGATCATTTCATTTATGCGCGAAATGCCTTAAAAATGGCTTTAAAATGGATTTGGAGCATGGAAACGATTATCTTGGGATTGCAAGATAACCAAATAAAACTTTTAATGGATTTCTACTTATTTTATTAAATATCATCTCCACCAAACAGGACAAGCTTGCATGTGTTATAGTTTTGGAGAAAAATGTGATCATTTCATTTATGCGCGAAATGCCTTTGAAATGGCTTTAAAATGGATTTGGAGCATGGAGACGATTATCTCAGGATTGCAATATAAACAAACGAAACTTTTAGTAGGTTTCTACTTATTTTATTAAATATTATCTCCACCAAACAGGACAAGCTTGCATCTGTTAAAGTTTTGGAGAAAAATGTGATCATTTCATTTATGCGCGAAATGCCTTAAAAATGGCTTTAAAATGGTTTTGAAGCATGGAGACGATTATCTCGGGATTGCAAGATAACCAAACAAAACTTTTAGTGGATTTCTAATAATTTTATTAAATATCATCCCCTCCAAACAGGACAAGCTTGCATCTGTTATAGTTTTGGAGAAAAATGTGATCATTTCATTTATGCGCACAATGCCTTTGAAATGGCTTTAAAATAGATTTGGAGCATGGAGACGATTATCTCGGGATTGCAAGATAACCAAACAAAACTTTTAGTGGATTTCTACTTATTTTACCAAATATCATCTCCACCAAACAGGACAAGCTTGCATGTGTTATAGTTTTGGAGAAAAATGTGATCATTTCATTTATGCGCAAAATGCCTTTGAAATGGCTTTAAAATGGATTTGGAGCAAGGAGACGATTATCTCAGGATGGCAATATAAACAAACGAAACTTTTAGTAGATTTCTACTTATTTTATTAAATATTATCTCCACCAAACAGGACAAGCTTGCATCTGTTATAGTTTTGGAGAAAAATGTGATCATTTCATTTATGCGCGAAATGCCTTAAAAATGGCTTTAAAATGGATTTGGAGCATGGAGACGATTATCTTGGGATTGCAAGATAACCAAACAAAACTTTTAGTGGATTTCTACTTATTTTATTAAATATTATCCCCACCAAACAGGACAAGCTTGCATCTGTTATAGTTTTGGAGAAAAATGTGATCATTTCATTTATGCGCGAAATGCCTTAAAAATGGCTTTAAAAAGGGTTTGGAGCATGGAGACGATTATCTCGGGATTGCAAGATAACCAAACAAAACTTTTAGTGGATTTCTACTTATTTTATGAAATATCATCTCCACCAAACAGGACAAGCTTGCATCTGTTATAGTTTTGGAGAAAAATGTGATCATTTCATTTATGCGCGAAATGCCTTTGAAATGGCTTTAAAATGGATTTGGAGCATGGAGACGATTATCTCAGGATTGCAATATAAACAAACGAAACTTTTAGTAGGTTTCTACTTATTTTATTAAATATTATCTCCACCAAACAGGACAAGCTTGCATCTGTTATAGTTTTGGAGAAAAATGTGATCATTTCATGTATGCGCGAAATGCCTTAAAAATGGCTTTAAAATAGTTTTGAAGCATGGAGACGATTATCTCGGGATTGCAAGATAACCAAACAAAACTTTTAGTGGATTTCTACATATTTTATTAAATATCATCTCTTCCAAACAGGACAAGCTTGCATCTGTTTTAGTTTTGAAGAAAAATGTGATCATTACATTTATGCGTGAAATGCCTTCAAAATGGCTTTTAAATGGATTTGAAGCAAGGAGACGATTATCTCGGGATTGCAAGATAACCAAACAAAACTTTTAGTGGATTTCTACTTATTTTATTAAATATTATCCCCTCCAAACAGGACGAGCTTCCATCTGTTATAGTTTTGGAGAAAAATGTGATCATTTCATTTATGCGCGAAATGCCTTAAAAATGGCTTTAAAATGGATTTGGAGTATGGAGACGATTATCTCGGGATTGCAAGATAACCAAACAAAACTTTTAGTGGATTTCTACTTATTTTATTAAATATTATCCCCACCAAACAGGACAAGCTTGCATCTGTTATAGTTTTGGAGAAAAATGTGATCATTTCATTTATGCGCACAATGCCTTTGAAATGGCTTTAAAATAGATTTGGAGCATGGAGACGATTATCTCGGGATTGCAAGATAACCAAACAAAACTTTTAGTGGATTTCTACTTATTTTACCAAATATCATCTCCACCAAACAGGACAAGCTTGCATGTGTTATAGTTTTGGAGAAAAATGTGATCATTTCATTTATGCGTGAAATGCCTTTGAAATGGCTTTAAAATGGATTTGGAGCATGGAGACGATTATCTCAGGATTGCAGTATAAACAAACAAAACTTTTACTAGATTTCTACTTATTTTATTAAATATTATCTCCACCAAACAGGACAAGCTTGCATCTGTTATAGTTTTGGAGAAAAATGTGATCATTTCATTTATGCGCGAAATGCCTTAAAAATGGCTTTAAAATGGATTTGGAGCATGGAGACGATTATCTTGGGATTGCAAGATAACCAAACAAAACTTTTAGTGGATTTCTACTTATTTTATTAAATATCATCTCCACCAAACAGGACAAGCTTGCATGTGTTATAGTTTTGGAGAAAAATGTGATCATTTCATTTATGCGTGAAATGCCTTTGAAATGGCTTTAAAATGGATTTGGAGCATGGAGACGATTATCTCAGGATTGCAGTATAAACAAACAAAACTTTTAGTAGGTTTCTACTTATTTTATTAAATATTATCTCCACCAAACAGGACAAGCTTGCATCTGTTATAGTTTTGGAGAAAAATGTGATCATTTCATTTATGCGCGAAATGTCCTTAGGACTCTTAGAAGAGTTAATGCTCTGAGACCATGGGGGCGCTTAGCCCCCTCTCTTCGTCACTGAGGATGATTTCATTTTTCAGGGATTAGAGAGGGTGGTCCTTGTGGTGGACTGCAGGTATGGAGAGCTGTTGTCATCGTATTAGATAGATAAGAATGATTATATGTATTGTAGAAATGTCTCCTATCATGTTCCCTAATTTTTTATTATGTCCACATCCTGGTCCCCATCTTGGACATCATAACAAACGTGCACTTTTTTGTTTAATTTACACATTGGACCATAGGAAAAATGACACTACAGCTACAGAGGTGACCGTCTGATAGCCCAGCTCGACTATCCATCTCTACTGAAGACATTTCTACAATACATATAATCATTCTTATCTATCTAATACGATCACAACAGCTCTCCATACCTGCAGTCCACCACAAGGACCACTCTCTCTAATCCCTGAAAAATGAAATCATCCTCAGTGACGAAGAGAGGGGGCTAAGCGCCCCCCATGGTCTCAGAGCATTGACTCTTCTAAGAGTCCTAAGATTCCTGCTCACTCTGATGGGGTGCAGCTGTGGGACCCTATTTTCAGAGATGATGTCCTCCACCCAACTCTCAGAAAGCTGAAAGGGTCTTCAGTAGAGATGGATAGTCGAGCTGGGCTATCAGACGGTCACCTCTGTAGCTGTAGTGTCATTTTTCCTATGGTCCAATTTGTAAATTAAACAAAAAAGTGCACGTTTGTTATGATTTCCAAGATGGGGACCAGGATGTGGACATAATAAAAAAATAGGGAACATGATAGGAGACATTTCTACAATACATATAATCATTCTTATCTATCTAATACGATGACAACAGCTCTCCATACCTGCAGTCCACCACAAGGACCACCCTCTCTATTCCCTAAAAAGGGAAATCATCCTCAGTGACGAGGAGAGGGGGCTAAGCGCCCCCCATGGTCTCAGAGCATTGACTCTTCTAAGAGTCCTAAGAGTCCTGCTCACACTGATGGGGTGCAGCTGTGGGACCCTATTTTCAGAGATGATGTTCTCCACCCAACTCTCAAAAAGCTGAAAGGGTCTTCAGTAGAGATGGATAGTCGAGCTGGGCTATCAGACGGTCACCTCTGTAGCTGTAGTGTCATTTTTCCTATGGTCCAATGTGTAAATTAAACAAAAAAGTGCACGTTTGTTATGATGTCCAAGATGGGGACCAGGATGTGGACATAATAAAAAATTAGGGAACATGATAGGAGACATTTCTACAATACATATAATCATTCTTATCTATTTAATACGATGACAACAGCTCTCCATACCTGCAGTCCACTACAAGGTCCACCCTCTCTAATCCCTGAAAAATGAAATCATCCTCAGTGACGAAGAGAGGGGGCTAAGCGCCCCCCATGGTCTCAGAGCATTGACTCTTCTAAGAGTCCTAAGAGTCCTGCTCACACTGATGGGGTGCAGCTGTGGGACCCTATTTTCAGAGATGATGTCCTCCACCCAACTCTCAAAAAGCTGAAAGGGTCTTCAGTAGAGATGGATAGTCGAGCTGGGCTATCAGACGGTCACCTCTGTAGCTGTAGTGTCATTTTTCCTATGGTCCAATGTGTAAATTAAACAAAAAAGTGCACGTTTGTTATGATGTCCAAGATGGGGACCAGGATGTGGACATAATAAAAAATTAGGGAACATGATAGGAGACATTTCTACAATACATATAATCATTCTTATCTATCTAATACGATGATAACAGCTCTCCATATCTGCAGTCCACCACAAGGACCACCCTCTCTAATCCCTGAAAAATGAAATCATCCTCAGTGATGAAGAGAGGGGGCTAAGTGCCCCCAATGGTCTCAGAGCATTGACTCTTCTAAGAGTCCTAAGAGTTCTGCTCACACTGATGGGGTGCAGCTGTGGGACCCTATTTTCAGAGATGATGTCCTCCACCCAACTCTCAAAAAGCTGAAAGGGTCTAAGAGTCCTAAGAGTCCTGCTCACACTGATGGGGTGCAGCTGTGGGACCCTATTTTCAGAGATGATGTCCTCCACCCAACTCTCAAAAAGCTGAAAGGGTCTTCAGTAGAGATGGATAGTCGAGCTGGGCTATCAGACGGTCACCTCTGTAGCTGTAGTTTCATTTTCCCTATGGTCCAATGTGTAAATTAAACAAAAAAGTGCACGTTTGTTATGATGTCCAAGATGGGGACCAGGATGTGGACATAATAAAAAATTAGGGAACATGATAGGAGACATTTCTACAATACATATAATCATTCTTATCTATCTAATACGATGACAACAGCTCTCCATACCTGCAGTCCACCACAAGGACCACCCTCTCTAATCCCTGAAAAATGAAATCATCCTCAGTGACGAAGAGAGGGGGCTAAGCGCCCCCATGGTCTCAGAGCATTAACTCTTCTAAGAGTCCTAAGAGTCCTGCTCACACTGATGGGGTGCAGCTGTGGGACCCTATTTTCAGAGATGATGTCCTCCACCCAACTCTCAAAAAGCTGAAAGGGTCTTCAGTAGAGATGGATAGTCGAGCTGGGCTATCAGACGGTCACCTCTGTAGCTGTAGTGTCATTTTTCCTATGGTCCAATGTGTAAATTAAACAAAAAAGTGCACGTTTGTTATGATGTCCAAGATGGGGACCAGGATGTGGACATAATAAAAAATTAGGGAACATGATAGGAGACATTTCTACAATACATATAATCATTCTTATCTATCTAATACGATGACAACAGCTCTCCATACCTGCAGTCCACCACAAGGATCACCCTCTCTAATCCCTGAAAAATGAAATCATCCTCAGGGACGAAGAGAGTGGGCTAAGCGCCCCCCATGGTTTTAGAGCATTGACTCTTCTAAGAGTCCTAAGAGTCCTGCTCACACTGATGGGGTGCAGCTGTGGGACCCTATTTTCAGAGATGATGTCCTCCACCCAACTCTCAAAAAGCTGAAAGGGTCTTCAGTAGAGATGGATAGTCGAGCTGGGCTATCAGACGGTCACCTCTGTAGCTGTAGTGTCATTTTTCCTATGGTCCAATGTGTAAATTAAACAAAAAAGTGCACGTTTGTTATGATGTCCAAGATGGGGACCAGGATGTGGACATAATAAAAAATTAGGGAACATGATAGGAGACATTTCTACAATACATATAATCATTCTTATCTATCTAATACGATGACAACAGCTCTCCATACCTGCAGTCCACCACAAGGACCACCCTCTCTAATCCCTGAAAAATGAAATCATCCTCAGGGACGAAGAGAGGGGGCTAAGCGCCCCCCATGGTTTTAGAGCATTGACTCTTCTAAGAGTCCTAAGAGTCCTGCTTACACTGATGGGGTGCAGCTGTGGGACCCTATTTTAAGAGATGATGTCCTCCACCCAACTCTCAAAAAGCTGAAAGGGTCTTCAGTAGAGATGGATAGTCGAGCTGGGCTATCAGACGGTCACCTCTGTAGCTGTAGTGTCATTTTTCCTATGGTCCAATGTGTAAATTAAACAAAAAAGTGCACGTTTGTTATGATGTCCAAGATGGGGACCAGGATGTGGACATAATAAAAAATTAGGGAACATGATAAGAGACATTTCTACAATACATATAATCATTCTTATCTATCTAATGCGATGACAACAGCTCTCCATACCTGCAGTCCACCACAAGGACCACTCTCTCTAATCCCTGAAAAATGAAATCATCCTCAGTGACGAAGAGAGGGGGCTAAGCGCCCCCCATGGTCTCAAAACATTGACTCTTCTAAGAGTCCTAAGAGTCCTGCTCACACTGATGGGGTGCAGCTGTGGGACCCTATTTTCAGAGATGATGTCCTCCACCCAACTCTCAAAAAGCTGAAAGGGTCTTCAGTAGAGATGGATAGTCGAGCTGGGCTACCAGACGGTCACCTCTGTAGCTGTCGTGTCATTTTTCCTATGGTCCAATGTGTAAATTAAACAAAAAAGTGCACGTTTGTTATGATTTCCAAGATGGGGACCAGGATGTGGACATAATAAAAAAATAGGGAACATGATAGGAGACATTTCTACAATACATATAATCATTCTTATCTATCTAATACGATGACAACAGCTCTCCATAACTGCAGTCCACCACAAGGACCACCCTCACTATTCCCTGAAAAGTGAAATCATCCTCAGTGACGAAGAGAGGGGGCTAAGCGCCCCCCATGGTCTCAAAACATTGACTCTTCTAAGAGTCCTAAGAGTCCTGCTCACACTGATGGGGTGCAGCTGTGGGACCCTATTTTCAGAGATGATGTTCTCCACCCAACTCTCAAAAAGCTGAAAGGGTCTTCAGTAGAGATGGATAGTCGAGCTGGGCTATCAGACGGTCACCTCTGTAGCTGTAGTGTCATTTTTCCTATGGTCCAATGTGTAAATTAAACAAAAAAGTGCACGTTTGTTATGATGTCCAAGATGGGGACCAGGATGTGGACATAATAAAAAATTAGGGAACATGATAGGAGACATTTCTACAATAATAATAATAATAATAATAATCGTTATTTCTATAGCGCCAACATATTCCGTAGCGCTTTACAATTCAGGAGGATCATATACAAACAAGTAACAGTTATAGAAATACAATATTTAGAGGGGAAAAAAAAATAGTGTATACAAAATACAGTGTATACAAAATACAAAAAAATACAACCCTGCTCGTGAGAGCTTACAATCTACAATGAGATGGGGGGAGAGGCAAGGTTCAAGTGCTTATTTACAATGACAATCCAACCATCTCACGGAAATGGGGCTGGATAATGGTTTCCTGGACCAGTGGGCCCGAGAGCCTTGAGATGCCTTTGGGTGCCATGGAGTTTGATGTGGAGCTATGTTGTGAGAGGTTGTAGAGGGACTATGTGAATCGAATCTGATTAGGGAGTGTGATAGGCCGCCCTAAAAAGGTGCGTCTTTAGGGTGCGTCTGAAGCTGAGTAAGTTGTGATTTGTCCTAACTTCTTGGGGTAGAGCGTTCCAGAGGGTTGGTGCAGCTCGGAAGAAGTCTTGGATCCGGGAGTGGGAGGTTCGAATTAGTGTGGATGTTAGTCGAAAGTCGCTTGCAGAGCGTAGAGAACGGGTGGACTGATAGACAGAGAGGAGGGTGGAGATGTAGGGGGGTGCTGCACTGTGGAGAGCTTTGTGGGCGAGAACAAGCAGTTTGAATTGGATCCTATGATATATGGGCAGCCAGTGCAATGACTGGCACAGAGCAGAGGCATCCGAGTAGCGGTTAGCCAGATAGGTGACCCTGGCTGCTGCATTAAGGATTGACTGTAGAGGAGAGAGTCTAGTTAGGGGGAGACCAATTAATAGAGAGTTACAGTAGTCCAAGCGAGAGTGGATCAGGGCCACGGTGAGGGTTTTTGTCGTTTCCATTGTGAGAAAGGGGCGGATTCTAGAGATGTTCTTGAGGTGCAAGCGGCAGGTGCGGGCAAGAGATTGTATGTGGGAGGTGAAGGAGAGATCAGTGTCAAGTATAACCCCCAGGCAGCGGGCTTGCGGCCTAGGACTTATCGTTGTGCCACACACAGAGAGGGAGATGTCAGGTTGAGGAAAGTTGGAAGATTGAGGGAAAAGAAGAAGTTCAGTTTTGGAAAGGTTAAGTTTCAGATAGAGAGCAGACATGACATTGCAAACTGCAGTCAGGCAGTCACTGGTGTTCTGTAGTACAGCGGGGGTGAGCTCAGGGGAGGAGGTGTATAGCTGTGTGTCATCAGCATAAAGATGGTACTGAAAGCCAAATCTGCTGATGGTCTGACCAATTGGGGCAGTGTAGAGGCAGAAAAGAAGAGGGCCAAGGACTGAACCTTGAGGGACCCCAACAGTGAGAGGAAGAGGAGAAGATGTGGAGCCAGCAAATGATACACTGAATGAGCGGCCAGAAAGATAGGAAGAGAACCAGGAGAGCACAGTGTCCTTTAGGCCGATAGAGTGGAGCATAGAGAGAAGGAGATGGTGGTCAACAGTGTCAAAGGCAGCAGAAAGGTCAAGAAGAATAAGCAGAGAGTGGTCACCATTACGTTTTGCTGTCAATAGGTCATTGGTCACTTTGACAAGGGCAGTTTCTGTTGAGTGTAAAGGGCGGAAGCCAGACTGTAAAGGATCTAGAAGAGAGTGAGTGGAGAGGTAGCGGGTGAGGCGAGAGTAGACCAGGCGCTCCAAGAGTTTAGAGATGAAGGAGAGATTGGAGACTGGTCTGTAGTTGCTTGTGCAGGACGGATCGAGAGAAGGTTTTTTTAATAATGGAGTAATGATAGAGTGTTTGAGGGAGGAGGGGAAGATACCCGAAGAGAGAGAGAGATTGAAGATTTTAGTTAGGTGAGTGGTGACAACCGGAGAGAGGGACTGGAGTAGAGGTGTGGGGAAGGGATCAGTAGGGCAAGTTGTAGGACGAGAGGAGGAGAGGAGCCTGGAGACTTCCTCCTCTGTGACTGGGTCAAATGTGGAAAGTGAGCTGGATGGGATATGGGGAGGGATGGGATTCACAGGGCTTGGTGGCTGGGAGCTGATCTCTTGGCGGATGTTTTTAATTTTCTCTGTGAAATACGAGGCCAGGTCATCAGCATGAAGGTCTGTGATAGGGGTCTGTGCTTTGGGACTGAGGAGGGAGTGAAAGGTGTCAAAGAGCTTTTTTGGATTGTTGGCTAGTGAGGAGATAAGGGTGGTGAAGTAGGTCTGTTTGGCGAGGTGAAGGGAATAGTTATAGGTCCTTAACATGAACTTGTAGTGGATGAAGTTTTCTGGTGTGCGGGTTTTCCTCCATAGGCGTTCGGCGCTCCTGGAGCATCGCTGGAGAAATCGAGTTTGTGATGTGAGCCAGGGCTGTTTTACTCTGTGTTTGGTCTTTCTGAGGGTGAGGGGCGCTACTTGGTCTAGCGTAGTCCTGAGTGTGTCATTGTAGTGCTTTACAGCCAGATCAGGACAGGAAAGTGAGGATATAGGGGACAGTGATGCGTGTAAAGAGTCTGAAAGTGTCTGAGAATCGATGGCCTGTAGGTTTCTGAATGTGTGATAGGTGGGAGTGTGCTGAGGTGGGCGGGGGTTTGTGAGCTTGAAGGAGAGGATGTTGTGGTCAGAGAGGGGAAGAGGTGAGTTGTCAAAGTCAGAGATTGAGCAGAGGCGGATAAAGACCAGGTCAAGGGTGTTACCATCTTCATGTGTCTCAGAGGATGAGAGTTGTGAGAGGCCAAGGGAGGGACCACATATAATCATTCTTATTTATTTAATACGATGACAACAGCTCTCCATACCTGCAGTCCACCACAAGGACCACCCTCTCTAATCCCTGAAAAATGAAATCATCCTCAGTGACGAAGAGAGGGGGCTAAGCGCCCCCCATGGTCTCAGAGCATTGACTCTTCTAAGAGTCCTAAGAGTCCTGCTCACACTGATGGGGTGCAGCTGTGGGACCCTATTTTCAGAGATGATGTCCTCCACCCAACTCTCAAAAAGCTGAAAGGGTCTTCAGTAGAGATGGATTGTCGAGCTGGGCTATCAGACGGTCACCTCTGTAGCTGTAGTGTCATTTTTCCTATGGTCCAATGTGTAAATTAAACAAAAAAGTGCACGTTTGTTATGATGTCCAAGATGGGGACCAGGATGTGGACATAATAAAAAATTAGGGAACATGATAGGAGACATTTCTACAATACATATAATCATTCTTATCTATCTAATACGATGATAACAGCTCTCCATACCTGCAGTCCACCACAAGGACCACCCTCTCTAATCCCTGAAAAATGAAATCATCCTCAGTGACGAAGAGAGGGGGCTAAGTGCCCCCAATGGTCTCAGAGCATTGACTCTTCTAAGAGTCCTAAGAGTCCTGCTCACACTGATGGGGTGCAGCTGTGGGACCCTATTTTCAGAGATGATGTCCTCCACCCAACTCTCAAAAAGCTGAAAGGGTCTTCAGTAGAGATGGATAGTCGAGCTGGGCTATCAGACGGTCACCTCTGTAGCTGTAGTGTCATTTTTCCTATGGTCCAATGTGTAAAATAAACAAAAAAGTGCACGTTTGTTATGATGTCCAAGATGGGGACCAGGATGTGGACATAATAAAAAATTAGGGAACATGATAGGAGACATTTCTACAATACATATAATCATTCTTATCTATCTAATACGATGACAACAGCTCTCCATACCTGCAGTCCACCACAAGGACCACCCTCTCTAATCCCTGAAAAATGAAATCATCCTCAGTGACGAAGAGAGGGGGCTAAGCGCCCCCATGGTCTCAGAGCATTAACTCTTCTAAGAGTCCTAAGAGTCCTGCTCACACTGATGGGGTGCAGCTGTGGGACCCTATTTTCAGAGATGATGTCCTCCACCCAACTCTCAAAAAGCTGAAAGGGTCTTCAGTAGAGATGGATAGTCGAGCTGGGCTATCAGACGGTCACCTCTGTAGCTGTAGTGTCATTTTTCCTATGGTCCAATGTGTAAATTAAACAAAAAAGTGCACGTTTGTTATGATGTCCAAGATGGGGACCAGGATGTGGACATAATAAAAAATTAGGGAACATGATAGGAGATATTTCTACAATACATATAATCATTCTTATCTATCTAATACGATGACAACAGCTCTCCATAACTGCAGTCCACCACAAGGACCACCCTCTCTAATCCCTGAAAAATGAAATCATCCTCAGTGACGAAGAGAGGGGGCCAAGCGCCCCCCATGGTACCAGAGCATTGACTCTTCTAAGAGTCCTAAGAGTCCTGCTCACACTGATGGGGTGAAGCTGTGGGACCCTATTTTCAGAGATGATGTCCTCCACCCAACTCTCAAAAAGCTGAAAGGGTCTTCAGTAGAGATGGATAGTTGAGCTGGGCTATCAGACGGTCACCTCTGTAGCTGTAGTGTCATTTTTCCTATGGTCCAATGTGTAAATTAAACAAAAAAGTGCACGTTTGTTATGATGTCCAAGATGGGGACCAGGATGTGGACATAATAAAAAATTGGGGAACATGATAGGAGACATTTCTACAATACATATAATCATTCTTATCTATCTAATACGATGATAACAGCTCTCCATACCTGCAGTCCACCACAAGGACCACCCTCTCTAATCCCTGAAAAATGAAATCATCCTCAGTGACGAAGAGAGGGGGCTCAGTGCCCCCAATGGTCTCAGAGCATTGACTCTTCTAAGAGTCCTAAGAGTCCTGCTCACACTGATGGGGTGCAGCTGTGGGACCCTATTTTCAGAGATGATGTCCTCCACCCAACTCTCAAAATGCTGAAAGGGTCTTCAGTAGAGATGGATAGTCGAGCTGGGCTATCAGACGGTCACCTCTGTAGCTGTAGTGTCATTTTTCCTATGGTCCAATGTGTAAATTAAACAAAAAAGTGCACGTTTGTTATGATGTCCAAGATGGGGACCAGGATGTGGACATAATAAAAAATTAGGGAACATGATAGGAGACATTTCTACAATACATATAATCATTCTTATCTATCTAATACGATGACAACAGCTCTCCATACCTGCAGTCCACCACAAGGACCACCCTCTCTAATCCCTGAAAAATGAAATCATCCTCAGTGACGAAGAGAGGGGGCTAAGCGCCCCCATGGTCTCAGAGCATTAACTCTTCTAAGAGTCCTAAGAGTCCTGCTCACACTGATGGGGTGCAGCTGTGGGACCCTATTTTCAGAGATGATGTCCTCCACCCAACTCTCAAAAAGCTGAAAGGGTCTTCAGTAGAGATGGATAGTCGAGCTGGGCTATCAGACGGTCACCTCTGTAGCTGTAGTGTCATTTTTCCTATGGTCCAATGTGTAAATTAAACAAAAAAGTGCACGTTTGTTATGATGTCCAAGATGGGGACCAGGATGTGGACATAATAAAAAATTAGGGAACATGATAGGAGACATTTCTACAATACATATAATCATTCTTATCTATCTAATACGATGACAACAGCTCTCCATACCTGCAGTCCACCACAAGGACCACCCTCTCTAATCCCTGAAAAATGAAATCATCCTCAGTGACGAAGAGAGGGGGCTAAGCGCCCCCATGGTCTCAGAGCATTAACTCTTCTAAGAGTCCTAAGAGTCCTGCTCACACTGATGGGGTGCAGCTGTGGGACCCTATTTTCAGAGATGATGTCCTCCACCCAACTCTCAAAAAGCTGAAAGGGTCTTCAGTAGAGATGGATAGTCGAGCTGGGCTATCAGACGGTCACCTCTGTAGCTGTAGTGTCATTTTTCCTATGGTCCAATGTGTAAATTAAACAAAAAAGTGCACGTTTGTTATGATGTCCAAGATGGGGACCAGGATGTGGACATAATAAAAAATTAGGGAACATGATAGGAGACATTTCTACAATACATATAATCATTCTTATCTATCTAATACGATGACAACAGCTCTCCATACCTGCAGTCCACCACAAGGACCACCCTCTCTAATCCCTGAAAAATGAAATCATCCTCAGTGACGAAGAGAGGGGGCCAAGCGCCCCCCATGGTACCAGAGCATTGACTCTTCTAAGAGTCCTAAGAGTCCTGCTCACACTGATGGGGTGAAGCTGTGGGACCCTATTTTCAGAGATGATGTCCTCCACCCAACTCTCAAAAAGCTGAAAGGGTCTTCAGTAGAGATGGATAGTCGAGCTGGGCTATCAGACGGTCACCTCTGTAGCTGTAGTGTCATTTTTCCTATGGTCCAATGTGTAAATTAAACAAAAAAGTGCACGTTTGTTATGATGTTCAAGATGGGGACCAGGATGTGGACATAATAAAAAATTAGGGAACATGATAGGAGACATTTCTACAATACATATAATCATTCTTATCTATCTAATACGATGACAACAGCTCTCCATACCTGCAGTCCACCACAAGGACCACCCTCTCTATTCCCTGAAAAGTGAAATCATCCTCAGTGACGAGGAGAGGGGGCTAAGCGCCCCCCATGGTCTCAGAGCATTGACTCTTCTAAGAGTCCTAAGAGTCCTGCTCACACTGATGGGGTGCAGCTGTGGGACCCTATTTTCAGAGATGATGTCCTCCACCCAACTCTCAAAAAGCTGAAAGGGTCTTCAGTAGAGATGGATAGTCGAGCTGGGCTATCAGACGGTCACCTCTGTAGCTGTAGTGTCATTTTTCCTATGGTCCAATGTGTAAAATAAACAAAAAAGTGCACGTTTGTTATGATGTCCAAGATGGGGACCAGGATGTGGACATAATAAAAAATTAGGGAACATGATAGGAGACATTTCTACAATACATATAATCATTCTTATCTATCTAATACGATGACAACAGCTCTCCATACCTGCAGTCCACCACAAGGACCACCCTCTCTAATCCCTGAAAAATGAAATCATCCTCAGTGACGAAGAGAGGGGGCTAAGCGCCCCCATGGTCTCAGAGCATTAACTCTTCTAAGAGTCCTAAGAGTCCTGCTCACACTGATGGGGTGCAGCTGTGGGACCCTATTTTCAGAGATGATGTCCTCCACCCAACTCTCAAAAAGCTGAAAGGGTCATCAGTAGAGATGGATAGTCGAGCTGGGCTATCAGACGGTCACCTCTGTAGCTGTAGTGTCATTTTTCCTATGGTCCAATGTGTAAATTAAACAAAAAAGTGCACGTTTGTTATGATGTCCAAGATGGGGACCAGGATGTGGACATAATAAAAGATTAGGGAACATGATAGGAGATATTTCTACAATACATATAATCATTCTTATCTATCTAATACGATGACAACAGCTCTCCATAACTGCAGTCCACCACAAGGACCACCCTCTCTAATCCCTGAAAAATGAAATCATCCTCAGTGATGAAGAGAGGGGGCCAAGCGCCCCCCATGGTACCAGAGCATTGACTCTTCTAAGAGTCCTAAGAGTCCTGCTCACACTGATGGGGTGAAGCTGTGGGACCCTATTTTCAGAGATGATGTCCTCCACCCAACTCTCAAAAAGCTGAAAGGGTCTTCAGTAGAGATGGATAGTTGAGCTGGGCTATCAGACGGTCACCTCTGTAGCTGTAGTGTCATTTTTCCTATGGTCCAATGTGTAAATTAAACAAAAAAGTGCACGTTTGTTATGATGTCCAAGATGGGGACCAGGATGTGGACATAATAAAAAATTGGGGAACATGATAGGAGACATTTCTACAATACATATAATCATTCTTATCTATCTAATACGATGATAACAGCTCTCCATACCTGCAGTCCACCACAAGGACCACCCTCTCTAATCCCTGAAAAATGAAATCATCCTCAGTGACGAAGAGAGGGGGCTCAGTGCCCCCAATGGTCTCAGAGCATTGACTCTTCTAAGAGTCCTAAGAGTCCTGCTCACACTGATGGGGTGCAGCTGTGGGACCCTATTTTCAGAGATGATGTCCTCCACCCAACTCTCAAAATGCTGAAAGGGTCTTCAGTAGAGATGGATAGTCGAGCTGGGCTATCAGACGGTCACCTCTGTAGCTGTAGTGTCATTTTTCCTATGGTCCAATGTGTAAATTAAACAAAAAAGTGCACGTTTGTTATGATGTCCAAGATGGGGACCAGGATGTGGACATAATAAAAAATTAGGGAACATGATAGGAGACATTTCTACAATACATATAATCATTCTTATCTATCTAATACGATGACAACAGCTCTCCATACCTGCAGTCCACCACAAGGACCACCCTCTCTAATCCCTGAAAAATGAAATCATCCTCAGTGACGAAGAGAGGGGGCTAAGCGCCCCCATGGTCTCAGAGCATTAACTCTTCTAAGAGTCCTAAGAGTCCTGCTCACACTGATGGGGTGCAGCTGTGGGACCCTATTTTCAGAGATGATGTCCTCCACCCAACTCTCAAAAAGCTGAAAGGGTCTTCAGTAGAGATGGATAGTCGAGCTGGGCTATCAGACGGTCACCTCTGTAGCTGTAGTGTCATTTTTCCTATGGTCCAATGTGTAAATTAAACAAAAAAGTGCACGTTTGTTATGATGTCCAAGATGGGGACCAGGATGTGGACATAATAAAAAATTAGGGAACATGATAGGAGACATTTCTACAATACATATAATCATTCTTATCTATCTAATACGATGACAACAGCTCTCCATACCTGCAGTCCACCACAAGGACCACCCTCTCTAATCCCTGAAAAATGAAATCATCCTCAGTGACGAAGAGAGGGGGCTAAGCGCCCCCATGGTCTCAGAGCATTAACTCTTCTAAGAGTCCTAAGAGTCCTGCTCACACTGATGGGGTGCAGCTGTGGGACCCTATTTTCAGAGATGATGTCCTCCACCCAACTCTCAAAAAGCTGAAAGGGTCTTCAGTAGAGATGGATAGTCGAGCTGGGCTATCAGACGGTCACCTCTGTAGCTGTAGTGTCATTTTTCCTATGGTCCAATGTGTAAATTAAACAAAAAAGTGCACGTTTGTTATGATGTCCAAGATGGGGACCAGGATGTGGACATAATAAAAAATTAGGGAACATGATAGGAGACATTTCTACAATACATATAATCATTCTTATCTATCTAATACGATGACAACAGCTCTCCATACCTGCAGTCCACCACAAGGACCACCCTCTCTAATCCCTGAAAAATGAAATCATCCTCAGTGACGAAGAGAGGGGGCCAAGCGCCCCCCATGGTACCAGAGCATTGACTCTTCTAAGAGTCCTAAGAGTCCTGCTCACACTGATGGGGTGAAGCTGTGGGACCCTATTTTCAGAGATGATGTCCTCCACCCAACTCTCAAAAAGCTGAAAGGGTCTTCAGTAGAGATGGATAGTCGAGCTGGGCTATCAGACGGTCACCTCTGTAGCTGTAGTGTCATTTTTCCTATGGTCCAATGTGTAAATTAAACAAAAAAGTGCACGTTTGTTATGATGTTCAAGATGGGGACCAGGATGTGGACATAATAAAAAATTAGGGAACATGATAGGAGACATTTCTACAATACATATAATCATTCTTATCTATCTAATACGATGACAACAGCTCTCCATACCTGCAGTCCACCACAAGGACCACCCTCTCTATTCCCTGAAAAGTGAAATCATCCTCAGTGACGAGGAGAGGGGGCTAAGCGCCCCCCATGGTCTCAGAGCATTGACTCTTCTAAGAGTCCTAAGAGTCCTGCTCACACTGATGGGGTGCAGCTGTGGGACCCTATTTTCAGAGATGATGTTCTCCACCCAACTCTCAAAAAGCTGAAATGGTCTTCAGTAGAGATGGATAGTCGAGCTGGGCTATCAGACGGTCACCTCTGTAGCTGTAGTGTCATTTTTCCTATGGTCCAATGTGTATATTAAACAAAAAAGTGCACGTTTGTTATGATTTCCAAGATGGGGACCAGGATGTGGACATAATAAAAAAATAGGGAACATGATAGGAGACATTTCTACAATACATATAATCATTCTTATCTATCTAATACGATGACAACAGCTCTCCATACCTGCAGTCCACCACAAGGACCACCCTCTCTATTCCCTGAAAAGTGAAATCATCCTCAGTGACGAGGAGAGGGGGCTAAGCGCCCCCCATGGTCTCAGAGCATTGACTCTTCTAAGAGTCCTAAGAGTCCTGCTCACACTGATGGGGTGCAGCTGTGGGACCCTATTTTCAGAGATGATGTTCTCCACCCAACTCTCAAAAAGCTGAAAGGGTCTTCAGTAGAGATGGATAGTCGAGCTGGGCTATCAGACGGTCACCTCTGTAGCTGTAGTGTCATTTTTCCTATGGTCCAATGTGTAAATTAAACAAAAAAGTGCACGTTTGTTATGATGTCCAAGATGGGGACCAGGATGTGGACATAATAAAAAATTAGGGAACATGATAGGAGACATTTCTACAATACATATAATCATTCTTATCTATTTAATACGATGACAACAGCTCTCCATACCTGCAGTCCACCACAAGGACCACCCTCTCTAATCCCTGAAAAATGAAATCATCCTCAGTGACGAAGAGAGGGGGCTAAGCGCCCCCCATGGTCTCAGAGCATTGACTCTTCTAAGAGTCCTAAGAGTCCTGCTCACACTGATGGGGTGCAGCTGTGGGACCCTATTTTCAGAGATGATGTCCTCCACCCAACTCTCAAAAAGCTGAAAGGGTCTTCAGTAGAGATGGATAGTCGAGCTGGGCTATCAGACGGTCACCTCTGTAGCTGTAGTGTCATTTTTCCTATGGTCCAATGTGTAAATTAAACAAAAAAGTGCACGTTTGTTATGATGTCCAAGATGGGGACCAGGATGTGGACATACATTCTTATCTATCTAATACGATGATAACAGCTCTCCATATCTGCAGTCCACCACAAGGACCACCCTCTCTAATCCCTGAAAAATGAAATCATCCTCAGTGATGAAGAGAGGGGGCTAAGTGCCCCCAATGGTCTCAGAGCATTGACTCTTCTAAGAGTCCTAAGAGTCCTGCTCACACTGATGGGGTGCAGCTGTGGGACCCTATTTTCAGAGATGATGTCCTCCACCCAACTCTCAAAAAGCTGAAATGGTCTTCAGTAGAGATGGATAGTCGAGCTGGGCTATCAGACGGTCACCTCTGTAGCTGTAGTGTCATTTTTCCTATGGTCCAATGTGTAAATTAAACAAAAAAGTGCACGTTTGTTATGATGTCCAAGATGGGGACCAGGATGTGGACATAATAAAAAATTAGGGAACATGATAGGAGACATTTCTACAATACATATAATCATTCTTATCTATCTAATACGATGACAACAGCTCTCCATACCTGCAGTCCACCACAAGGACCACCCTCTCTAATCCCTGAAAAATGAAATCATCCTCAGTGATGAAGAGAGGGGGCTAAGCGCCCCCCATGGTTTTAGAGCATTGACTCTTCTAAGAGTCCTAAGAGTCCTGCTTACACTGATGGGGTGCAGCTGTGGGACCCTATTTTAAGAGATGATGTCCCCCACCCAACTCTCAAAAAGCTGAAAGGGTCTTCAGTAGAGATGGATAGTCGAGCTGGGCTATCAGACGGTCACCTCTGTAGCTGTAGTGTCATTTTTCCTATGGTCCAATGTGTAAATTAAACAAAAAAGTGCACGTTTGTTATGATGTCCAAGATGGGGACCAGGATGTGGACATAATAAAAAATTAGGGAACATGATAGGAGACATTTCTACAATACATATAATCATTCTTATCTATTTAATACGATGACAACAGCTCTCCATACCGGCAGTCCACCACAAGGACCACCCTCTCTAATCCCTGAAAAATGAAATCATCCTCAGTGACGAAGAGAGGGGGCTAAGCGCCCCCCATGGTCTCAGAGCATTGACTCTTCTAAGAGTCCTAAGAGTCCTGCTCACACTGATGGGGTGCAGCTGTGGGACCCTATTTTCAGAGATGATGTCCTCCACCCAACTCTCAAAAAGCTGAAAGGGTCTTCAGTAGAGATGGATTGTCGAGCTGGGCTATCAGACGGTCACCTCTGTAGCTGTAGTGTCATTTTTCCTATGGTCCAATGTGTAAATTAAACAAAAAAGTGCACGTTTGTTATGATGTCCAAGATGGGGACCAGGATGTGGACATAATAAAAAATTAGGGAACATGATAGGAGACATTTCTACAATACATATAATCATTCTTATCTACCTAATACGATGATAACAGCTCTCCATACCTGCAGTCCACCACAAGGACCACCCTCTCTAATCCCTGAAAAATGAAATCATCCTCAGTGACGAAGAGAGGGGGCTAAGTGCCCTCAATGGTCTCAGAGCATTGACTCTTCTAAGAGTCCTAAGAGTCCTGCTCACACTGATGGGGTGCAGCTGTGGGACCCTATTTTCAGAGATGATGTCCTCTACCCAACTCTCAAAAAGCTGAAAGGGTCTTCAGTAGAGATGGATAGTCGAGCTGGGCTATCAGACGGTCACATCTGTAGCTGTAGTGTCATTTTTCCTATGGTCCAATGTGTATATTAAACAAAAAAGTGCACGTTTGTTATGATGTCCAAGATGGGGACCAGGATGTGGACATAATAAAAAATTAGGGAACATGATAGGAGACATTTCTACAATACATATAATCATTCTTATCTATCTAATACGATGACAACAGCTCTCCATACCTGCAGTCCACCACAAGGACCACCCTCTCTAATCCCTGAAAAATGAAATCATCCTCAGTGACGAAGAGAGGGGGCCAAGCGCCCCCCATGGTACCAGAGCATTGACTCTTCTAAGAGTCCTAAGAGTCCTGCTCACACTGATGGGGTGAAGCTGTGGGACCCTATTTTCAGAGATGATGTCCTCCACCCAACTCTCAAAAAGCTGAAAGGGTCTTCAGTAGAGATGGATAGTCGAGCTGGGCTATCAGACGGTCACCTCTGTAGCTGTAGTGTCATTTTTCCCATGGTCCAATGTGTAAATTAAACAAAAAAGTGCACGTTTGTTATGATGTCCAAGATGGGGACCAGGATGTGGACATAATAAGAAATTAGGGAACATGATAGGAGACATTTCTACAATACATAAAATCATTCTTATCTATCTAATACGATCACAACAGCTCTCCATACCTGCAGTCCACCACAAGGACCACTCTCTCTAATCCCTGAAAAATTAAATCATCCTCAGTGACGAAGAGAGGGGGCTAAGCGCCCCCCATGGTCTCAGAGCATTGACTCTTCTAAGAGTCCTAAGATTCCTGCTCACACTGATGGGGTGCAGCTGTGGGACCCTATTTTCAGAGATGATGTCCTCCACCCAACTCTCAAAAAGCTGAAAGGGTCTTCAGTAGAGATGGATAGTCGAGCTGGGCTATCAGACGGTCACCTCTGTAGCTGTAGTGTCATTTTTCCTATGGCCCAATGTGTAAATTAAACGAAAAAGTGCACGTTTGTTATGATGTCCAAGATGGGGACCAGGATGTGGACATAATAAAAAATTAGGGAACATGATAGGAGACATTTCTACAATACATATAATCATTCTTATCTATCTAATACGATGACAACAGCTCTCCATACCTGCAGTCCACCACAAGGACCACCCTCTCTAATCCCTGAAAAATGAAATCATCCTCAGTGACGAAGAGAGGGGGCCAAGCGCCCCCCATGGTACCAGAGCATTGACTCTTCTAAGAGTCCTAAGAGTCCTGCTCACACTGATGGGGTGAAGCTGTGGGACCCTATTTTCAGAGATGATGTCCTCCACCCAACTCTCAAAAAGCTGAAAGGGTCTTCAGTAGAGATGGATAGTCGAGCTGGGCTATCAGACGGTCACCTCTGTAGCTGTAGTGTCATTTTTCCTATGGTCCAATGTGTAAATTAAACAAAAAAGTGCACGTTTGTTATGATGTCCAAGATGGGGACCAGGATGTGGACATAATAAGAAATTAGGGAACATGATAGGAGACATTTCTACAATACATATAATCATTCTTATCTATCTAATACGATGACAACAGCTCTCCATACCTGCAGTCCACCACAAGGACCACCCTCTCTAATCCCTGAAAAATGAAATCATCCTCAGGGACGAAGAGAGGGGGCTAAGCGCCCCCCATGGTTTTAGAGCATTGACTCTTCTAAGAGTCCTAAGAGTCCTGCTTACACTGATGGGGTGCAGCTGTGGGACCCTATTTTCAGAGATGATGTCCTCCACCCAACTCTCAAAAAGCTGAAAGGGTCTTCAGTAGAGATGGATAGTCGAGCTGGGCTATCAGACGGTCACCTCTGTAGCTGTAGTGTCATTTTTCCTATGGTCCAATGTGTAAATTAAACAAAAAAGTGCACGTTTGTTATGATGTTCAAGATGGGGACCAGGATGTGGACATAATAAAAAATTAGGGAACATGATAGGAGACATTTCTACAATACATATAATCATTCTTATCTATCTAATACGATCACAACAGCTCTCCATACCTGCAGTCCACCACAAGGACCACTCTCTCTAATCCCTGAAAAATGAAATCATCCTCAGTGACGAAGAGAGGGGGCTAAGCGCCCCCCATGGTCTCAGAGCATTGACTCTTCTAAGAGTCCTAAGATTCCTGCTCACACTGATGGGGTGCAGCTGTGGGACCCTATTTTCAGAGATGATGTCCTCCACCCAACTCTCAAAAAGCTGAAAGGGTCTTCAGTAGAGATGGATAGTCGAGCTGGGCTATCAGACGGTCACCTCTGTAGCTGTAGTGTCATTTTTCCTATGGTCCAATGTGTATATTAAACAAAAAAGTGCACGTTTGTTATGATTTCCAAGATGGGGACCAGGATGTGGACATAATAAAAAAATAGGGAACATGATAGGAGACATTTCTACAATACATATAATCATTCTTATCTATCTAATACGATGACAACAGCTCTCCATACCTGCAGTCCACCACAAGGACCACCCTCTCTATTCCCTGAAAAGTGAAATCATCCTCAGTGACGAAGAGAGGGGGCTAAGCGCCCCCCATGGTCTCAGAGCATTGACTCTTCTAAGAGTCCTAAGAGTCCTGCTCACACTGATGGGGTGCAGCTGTGGGACCCTATTTTCAGAGATGATGTTCTCCACCCAACTCTCAAAAAGCTGAAAGGGTCTTCAGTAGAGATGGATAGTCGAGCTGGGCTATCAGACGGTCACCTCTGTAGCTGTAGTGTCATTTTTCCTATGGTCCAATGTGTAAATTAAACAAAAAAGTGCACGTTTGTTATGATGTCCAAGATGGGGACCAGGATGTGGACATAATAAAAAATTAGGGAACATGATAGGAGACATTTCTACAATACATATAATCATTCTTATCTATCTAATACGATGATAACAGCTCTCCATATCTGCAGTCCACCACAAGGACCACCCTCTCTAATCCCTGAAAAATGAAATCATCCTCAGTGATGAAGAGAGGGGGCTAAGTGCCCCCAATGGTCTCAGAGCATTGACTCTTTTAAGAGTCCTAAGAGTCCTGCTCACACTGATGGGGTGCAGCTGTGGGACCCTATTTTCAGAGATGATGTCCTCCACCCAACTCTCAAAAAGCTGAAAGGGTCTTCAGTAGAGATGGATAGTCGAGCTGGGCTATCAGACGGTCACCTCTGTAGCTGTAGTGTCATTTTTCCTATGGTCCAATGTGTAAATTAAACAAAAAAGTGCACGTTTGTTATGATGTCCAAGATGGGGACCAGGATGTGGACATAATAAAAAATTAGGGAACATGATAGGAGACATTTCTACAATACATATAATCATTCTTATCTATCTAATACGATGACAACAGCTCTCCATACCTGCAGTCCACCACAAGGACCACCCTCTCTAATCCCTGAAAAATGAAATCATCCTCAGTGACGAAGAGAGGGGGCTAAGCGCCCCCATGGTCTCAGAGCATTAACTCTTCTAAGAGTCCTAAGAGTCCTGCTCACACTGATGGGGTGCAGCTGTGGGACCCTATTTTCAGAGATGATGTCCTCCACCCAACTCTCAAAAAGCTGAAAGGGTCTTCAGTAGAGATGGATAGTCGAGCTGGGCTATCAGACGGTCACCTCTGTAGCTGTAGTGTCATTTTTCCTATGGTCCAATGTGTAAATTAAACAAAAAAGTGCACGTTTGTTATGATGTCCAAGATGGGGACCAGGATGTGGACATAATAAAAAATTAGGGAACATGATAGGAGACATTTCTACAATACATATAATCATTCTTATCTATCTAATACGATGACAACAGCTCTCCATACCTGCAGTCCACCACAAGGACCACCCTCTCTAATCCCTGAAAAATGAAATCATCCTCAGTGACGAAGAGAGGGGGCTAAGCGCCCCCCATGGTCTCAGAGCATTGACTCTTCTAAGAGTCCTAAGAGTCCTGCTCACACTGATGGGGTGCAGCTGTGGGACCCTATTTTCAGAGATGATGTCCTCCACCCAACTCTCAAAAAGCTGAAAGGGTCTTCAGTAGAGATGGATTGTCGAGCTGGGCTATCAGACGGTCACCTCTGTAGCTGTAGTGTCATTTTTCCTATGGTCCAATGTGTAAATTAAACAAAAAAGTGCACGTTTGTTATGATGTCCAAGATGGGGACCAGGATGTGGACATAATAAAAAATTAGGGAACATGATAGGAGACATTTCTACAATACATATAATCATTCTTATCTATCTAATACGATGATAACAGCTCTCCATACCTGCAGTCCACCACAAGGACCACCCTCTCTAATCCCTGAAAAATGAAATCATCCTCAGTGACGAAGAGAGGGGGCTAAGTGCCCCCAATGGTCTCAGAGCATTGACTCTTCTAAGAGTCCTAAGAGTCCTGCTCACACTGATGGGGTGCAGCTGTGGGACCCTATTTTCAGAGATGATGTCCTCCACCCAACTCTTTAAAAGCTGAAAGGGTCTTCAGTAGAGATGGATAGTCGAGCTGGGCTATCAGACGGTCACCTCTGTAGCTGTAGTGTCATTTTTCCTATGGTCCAATGTGTAAATTAAACAAAAAAGTGCACGTTTGTTATGATGTCCAAGATGGGGACCAGGATGTGGACATAATAAAAAATTAGGGAACATGATAGGAGACATTTCTACAATACATATAATCATTCTTATCTATCTAATACGATGACAACAGCTCTCCATACCTGCAGTCCACCACAAGGACCACCCTCTCTAATCCCTGAAAAATGAAATCATCCTCAGTGACGAAGAGAGGGGGCCAAGCGCCCCCCATGGTACCAGAGCATTGACTCTTCTAAGAGTCCTAAGAGTCCTGCTCACACTGATGGGGTGAAGCTGTGGGACCCTATTTTCAGAGATGATGTCCTCCACCCAACTCTCAAAAAGCTGAAAGGGTCTTCAGTAGAGATGGATAGTCGAGCTGGGCTATCAGACGGTCACCTCTGTAGCTGTAGTGTCATTTTTCCTATGGTCCAATGTGTAAATTAAACAAAAAAGTGCACGTTTGTTATGATGTCCAAGATGGGGACCAGGATGTGGACATAATAAGAAATTAGGGAACATGATAGGAGACATTTCTACAATACATATAATCATTCTTATCTATCTAATACGATGACAACAGCTCTCCATACCTGCAGTCTACCACAAGGACCACCCTCTCTAATCCCTGAAAAATGAAATCATCCTCAGGGACGAAGAGAGGGGGCTAAGCGCCCCCATGGTTTTAGAGCATTGACTCTTCTAAGAGTCCTAAGAGTCCTGCTTACACTGATGGGGTGCAGCTGTGGGACCCTATTTTCAGAGATGATGTCCTCCACCCAACTCTCAAAAAGCTGAAAGGGTCTTCAGTAGAGATGGATAGTCGAGCTGGGCTATCAGACGGTCACCTCTGTAGCTGTAGTGTCATTTTTCCTATGGTCCAATGTGTAAATTAAACAAAAAAGTGCACGTTTGTTATGATGTTCAAGATGGGGACCAGGATGTGGACATAATAAAAAATTAGAGAACATGATAGGAGACATTTCTACAATACATATAATCATTCTTATCTATCTAATACGATCACAACAGCTCTCCATACCTGCAGTCCACCACAAGGACCACTCTCTCTAATCCCTGAAAAGTGAAATCATCCTCAGTGACGAAGAGAGGGGGCTAAGCGCCCTCCATGGTCTCAGAGCATTGACTCTTTTAAGAGTCCTAAGAGTCCTGCTCACACTGATGGGGTGCAGCTGTGGGACCCTATTTTCAGAGATGATGTTCTCTACCCAACTCTCAAAAAGCTGAAAGGGTCTTCAGTAGAGATGGATAGTCGAGCTGGGCTATCAGACGGTCACCTCTGTAGCTGTAGTGTCATTTTTCCTATGGTCCAATGTGTAAATTAAACAAAAAAGTGCACGTTTGTTATGATGTCCAAGATGGGGACCAGGATGTGGACATAATAAAAAATTAGGGAACATGATAGGAGACATTTCTACAATACATATAATCATTCTTATCTATCTAATACGATGACAACAGCTCTCCATACCTGCAGTCCACCACAAGGACCACCCTCTCTAATCCCTGAAAAATGAAATCATCCTCAGTGACGAAGAGAGGGGGCTAAGCGCCCCCCATGGTCTCAGAGCATTGACTCTTCTAAGAGTCCTAAGAGTCCTGCTCACACTGATGGGGTGCAGCTGTGGGACCCTATTTTCAGAGATGATGTCCTCCACCCAACTCTCAAAAAGCTGAAAGGGTCTTCAGTAGAGATGGATAGTCGAGCTGGGCTATCAGACGGTCACCTCTGTAGCTGTAGTGTCATTTTTCCTATGGTCCAATGTGTAAATTAAACAAAAAAGTGCACGTTTGTTATGATGTCCAAGATGGGGACCAGGATGTGGACATAATAAAAAATTAGGGAACATGATAGGAGACATTTCTACAATACACATAATCATTGTTATCTATCTAATACGATGATAACAGCTCTCCATATCTGCAGTCCACCACAAGGACCACCCTCTCTAATCCCTGAAAAATGAAATCATCCTCAGTGATGAAGAGAGGGGGCTAAGTGCCCCCAATGGTCTCAGAGCATTGACTCTTCTAAGAGTCCTAAGAGTCCTGCTCACACTGATGGGGTGCAGCTGTGGGACCCTATTTTCAGAGATGATGTCCTCCACCCAACTCTCAAAAAGCTGAAAGGGTCTTCAGTAGAGATGGATAGTCGAGCTGGGCTATCAGACGGTCACCTCTGTAGCTGTAGTGTCATTTTTCCTATGGTCCAATGTGTAAATTAAACAAAAAAGTGCACGTTTGTTATGATGTCCAAGATGGGGACCAGGATGTGGACATAATAAAAAATTAGGGAACATGATAGGAGACATTTCTACAATACATATAATCATTCTTATCTATCTAATACGATGACAACAGCTCTCCATACCTGCAGTCCACCACAAGGACCACCCTCTCTAATCCCTGAAAAATGAAATCATCCTCAGTGACGAAGAGAGGGGGCTAAGCGCCCCCATGGTCTCAGAGCATTAACTCTTCTAAGAGTCCTAAGAGTCCTGCTCACACTGATGGGGTGCAGCTGTGGGACCCTATTTTCAGAGATGATGTCCTCCACCCAACTCTCAAAAAGCTGAAAGGGTCTTCAGTAGAGATGGATAGTCGAGCTGGGCTATCAGACGGTCACCTCTGTAGCTGTAGTGTCATTTTTCCTATGGTCCAATGTGTAAATTAAACAAAAAAGTGCACGTTTGTTATGATGTTCAAGATGGGGACCAGGATGTGGACATAATAAAAAATTAGGGAACATGATAGGAGACATTTCTACAATACATATAATCATTCTTATCTATCTAATACGATCACAACAGCTCTCCATACCTGCAGTCCACCACAAGGACCACTCTCTCTAATCCCTGAAAAATGAAATCATCCTCAGTGACGAAGAGAGGGGGCTAAGCGCCCCCCATGGTCTCAGAGCATTGACTCTTCTAAGAGTCCTAAGATTCCTGCTCACACTGATGGGGTGCAGCTGTGGGACCCTATTTTCAGAGATGATGTCCTCCACCCAACTCTCAAAAAGCTGAAAGGGTCTTCAGTAGAGATGGATAGTCGAGCTGGGCTATCAGACGGTCACCTCTGTAGCTGTAGTGTCATTTTTCCTATGGTCCAATGTGTAAATTAAACAAAAAAGTGCACGTTTGTTATGATTTCCAAGATGGGGACCAGGATGTGGACATAATAAAAAAATAGGGAACATGATAGGAGACATTTCTACAATACATATAATCATTCTTATCTATCTAATACGATGACAACAGCTTTCCATACCTGCAGTCCACCACAAGGACCACCCTCTCTATTCCCTGAAAAGTGAAATCATCCTCAGTCACGAAGAGAGGGGGCTAAGCGCCCCCCATGGTCTCAGAGCATTGACTCTTCTAAGAGTCCTAAGAGTCCTGCTCACACTGATGGGGTGCAGCTGTGGGACCCTATTTTCAGAGATGATGTTCTCCACCCAACTCTCAAAAAGCTGAAAGGGTCCTCAGTAGAGATGGATAGTCGAGCTGGGCTATCAGACGGTCACCTCTGTAGCTGTAGTGTCATTTTTCCTATGGTCCAATGTGTAAATTAAACAAAAAAGTGCACGTTTGTTATGATGTCCAAGATGGGGACCAGGATGTGGACATAATAAAAAATTAGGGAACATGATAGGAGACATTTCTACAATACATATAATCATTCTTATCTATTTAATACGATGACAACAGCTCTCCATACCTACAGTCCACCACAAGGACCACCCTCTCTAATCCCTGAAAAATGAAATCATCCTCAGTGACGAAGAGAGGGGGCTAAGCGCCCCCCATGGTCTCAGAGCATTGACTCTTCTAAGAGTCCTAAGAGTCCTGCTCACACTGATGGGGTGCAGCTGTGGGACCCTATTTTCAGAGATGATGTCCTCCACCCAACTCTCAAAAAGCTGAAAGGGTCTTCAGTAGAGATGGATAGTCGAGCTGGGCTATCAGACGGTCACCTCTGTAGCTGTAGTGTCATTTTTCCTATGGTCCAATGTGTAAATTAAACAAAAAAGTGCACGTTTGTTATGATGTCCAAGATGGGGACCAGGATGTGGACATAATAAAAAATTAGGGAACATGATAGGAGACATTTCTACAATACATATAATCATTCTTATCTATCTAATACGATGATAACAGCTCTCCATATCTGCAGTCCACCACAAGGACCACCCTCTCTAATCCCTGAAAAATGAAATCATCCTCAGTGATGAAGAGAGGGGGCTAAGTGCCCCCAATGGTCTCAGAGCATTGACTCTTCTAAGAGTCCTAAGAGTCCTGCTCACACTGATGGGGTGCAGCTGTGGGACCCTATTTTCAGAGATGATGTCCTCCACCCAACTCTCAAAAAGCTGAAAGGGTCTTCAGTAGAGATGGATAGTCGAGCTGGGCTATCAGACGGTCACCTCTGTAGCTGTAGTGTCATTTTTCCTATGGTCCAATGTGTAAATTAAACAAAAAAGTGCACGTTTGTTATGATGTCCAAGATGGGGACCAGGATGTGGACATAATAAAAAATTAGGGAACATGATAGGAGACATTTCTACAATACATATAATCATTCTTATCTATCTAATACGATGACAACAGCTCTCCATACCTGCAGTCCACCACAAGGACCACCCTCTCTAATCCCTGAAAAATGAAATCATCCTCAGGGACGAAGAGAGGGGGCTAAGCGCCCCCCATGGTTTTAGAGCATTGACTCTTCTAAGAGTCCTAAGAGTCCTGCTTACACTGATGGGGTGCAGCTGTGGGACCCTATTTTAAGAGATGATGTCCTCCACCCAACTCTCAAAAAGCTGAAAGGGTCTTCAGTAGAGATGGATAGTCGAGCTGGGCTATCAGACGGTCACCTCTGTAGCTGTAGTGTCATTTTTCCTATGGTCCAATGTGTAAATTAAACAAAAAAGTGCACGTTTGTTATGATGTCCAAGATGGGGACCAGGATGTGGACATAATAAAAAATTAGGGAACATGATAGGAGACATTTCTACAATACATATAATCATTCTTATCTATCTAATACGATCACAACAGCTCTCCATACCTGCAGTCCACCACAAGGACCACCCTCTCTAATCCCTGAAAAATGAAATCATCCTCAGTGACGAAGAGAGGGGGCTAAGCGCCCCCATGGTCTCAGAGCATTAACTCTTCTAAGAGTCCTAAGAGTCCTGCTCACACTGATGGGGTGCAGCTGTGGGACCCTATTTTCAGAGATGATGTCCTCCACCCAACTCTCAAAAAGCTGAAAGGGTCTTCAGTAGAGATGGATAGTCGAGCTGGGCTATCAGACGGTCACCTCTGTAGCTGTAGTGTCATTTTTCCTATGGTCCAATGTGTAAATTAAACAAAAAAGTGCACGTTTGTTATGATGTCCAAGATGGGGACCAGGATGTGGACATAATAAAAAATTAGGGAACATGATAGGAGACATTTCTACAATACATATAATCATTCTTATCTATCTAATACGATGACAACAGCTCTCCATACCTGCAGTCCACCACAAGGACCACCCTCTCTAATCCCTGAAAAATGAAATCATCCTCAGGGACGAAGAGAGGGGGCTAAGCGCCCCCTGGTTTTAGAGCATTGACTCTTCTAAGAGTCCTAAGAGTCCTGCTCACACTGATGGGGTGCAGCTGTGGGACCCTATTTTAAGAGATGATGTCCTCCACCCAACTCTCAAAAAGCTGAAAGGGTCTTCAGTAGAGATGGATAGTCGAGCTGGGCTATCAGACGGTCACCTCTGTAGCTGTAGTGTCATTTTTCCTATGGTCCAATGTGTAAATTAAACAAAAAAGTGCACGTTTGTTATGATGTCCAAGATGGGGACCAGGATGTGGACATAATAAAAAATTAGGGAACATGATAGGAGACATTTCTACAATACATATAATCATTCTTATCTATCTAATACGATGACAACAGCTCTCCATACCTGCAGTCCACCACAAGGACCACCCTCTCTAATCCCTGAAAAATGAAATCATCCTCAGTGACGAAGAGAGGGGGCTAAGTGCCCCCATGGTCTCAGAGCATTAACTCTTCTAAGAGTCCTAAGAGTCCTGCTCACACTGATGGGGTGCAGCTGTGGGACCCTATTTTCAGAGATGATGTCCTCCACCCAACTCTCAAAAAGCTGAAAGGGTCTTCAGTAGAGATGGATAGTCGAGCTGGGCTATCAGACGGTCACCTCTGTAGCTGTAGTGTCATTTTTCCTATGGTCCAATGTGTAAATTAAACAAAAAAGTGCACGTTTGTTATGATGTCCAAGATGGGGACCAGGATGTGGACATAATAAAAAATTAGGGAACATGATAGGAGACATTTCTACAATACATATAATCATTCTTATCTATCTAATACGATGACAACAGCTCTCCATACCTGCAGTCCACCACAAGGACCACCCTCTCTAATCCCTGAAAAATGAAATCATCCTCAGTGACGAAGAGAGGGGGCTAAGCGCCCCCCATGGTCTCAGAGCATTGACTCTTCTAAGAGTCCTAAGAGTCCTGCTCACACTGATGGGGTGCAGCTGTGGGACCCTATTTTCAGAGATGATGTCCTCCACCCAACTCTCAAAAAGCTGAAAGGGTCTTCAGTAGAGATGGATTGTCGAGCTGGGCTATCAGACGGTCACCTCTGTAGCTGTAGTGTCATTTTTCCTATGGTCTAATGTGTAAATTAAACAAAAAAGTGCACGTTTGTTATGATGTCCAAGATGGGGACCAGGATGTGGACATAATAAAAAATTAGGGAACATGATAGGAGACATTTCTACAATACATATAATCATTCTTATCTATCTAATACGATGATAACAGCTCTCCATACCTGCAGTCCACCACAAGGACCACCCTCTCTAATCCCTGAAAAATGAAATCATCCTCAGTGACGAAGAGAGGGGGCTAAGTGCCCCCAATGGTCTCAGAGCATTGACTCTTCTAAGAGTCCTAAGAGTCCTGCTCACACTGATGGGGTGCAGCTGTGGGACCCTATTTTCAGAGATGATGTCCTCCACCCAACTCTCAAAAAGCTGAAAGGGTCTTCAGTAGAGATGGATAGTCGAGCTGGGCTATCAGACGGTCACCTCTGTAGCTGTAGTGTCATTTTTCCTATGGTCCAATGTGTAAATTAAACAAAAAAGTGCACGTTTGTTATGATGTCCAAGATGGGGACCAGGATGTGGACATAATAAAAAATTAGGGAACATGATAGGAGACATTTCTACAATACATATAATCATTCTTATCTATCTAATACGATGACAACAGCTCTCCATACCTGCAGTCCACCACAAGGACCACCCTCTCTAATCCCTGAAAAATGAAATCATCCTCAGTGACGAAGAGAGGGGGCTAAGCGCCCCCATGGTCTCAGAGCATTAACTCTTCTAAGAGTCCTAAGAGTCCTGCTCACACTGATGGGGTGCAGCTGTGGGACCCTATTTTCAGAGATGATGTCCTCCACCCAACTCTCAAAAAGCTGAAAGGGTCTTCAGTAGAGATGGATAGTCGAGCTGGGCTATCAGACGGTCACCTCTGTAGCTGTAGTGTTATTTTTCCTATGGTCCAATGTGTAAATTAAACAAAAAAGTGCACGTTTGTTATGATGTCCAAGATGGGGACCAGGATGTGGACATAATAAAAAATTAGGGAACATGATAGGAGACATTTCTACAATACATATAATCATTCTTATCTATCTAATACGATGACAACAGCTCTCCATACCTGCAGTCCACCACAAGGACCACGCTCTCTAATCCCTGAAAAATGAAATCATCCTCAGTGACGAAGAGAGGGGGCCAAGCGCCCCCCATGGTACCAGAGCATTGACTCTTCTAAGAGTCCTAAGAGTCCTGCTCACACTGATGGGGTGAAGCTGTGGGACCCTATTTTCAGAGATGATGTCCTCCACCCAACTCTCAAAAAGCTGAAAGGGTCTTCAGTAGAGATGAATAGTCGAGCTGGGCTATCAGACGGTCACCTCTGTAGCTGTAGTGTCATTTTTCCTATGGTCCAATGTGTAAATTAAACAAAAAAGTGCACGTTTGTTATGATGTCCAAGATGGGGACCAGGATGTGGACATAATAAAAAATTAGGGAACATGATAGGAGACATTTCTACAATACATATAATCATTCTTATCTATCTAATACGATGACAACAGCTCTCCATACCTGCAGTCCACCACAAGGACCACCCTCTCTAATCCCTGAAAAATGAAATCATCCTCAGTGACGAAGAGAGGGGGCTAAGCGCCCCCTTGGTCTCAGAGCATTAACTCTTCTAAGAGTCCTAAGAGTCCTGCTCACACTGATGGGGTGCAGCTGTGGGACCCTATTTTCAGAGATGATGTCCTCCACCCAACTCTCAAAAAGCTGAAAGGGTCTTCAGTAGAGATGGATAGTCGAGCTGGGCTATCAGACGGTCACCTCTGTAGCTGTAGTGTCATTTTTCCTATGGTCCAATGTGTAAATTAAACAAAAAAGTGCACGTTTGTTATGATGTCCAAGATGGGGACCAGGATGTGGACATAATAAAAAATTAGGGAACATGATAGGAGACATTTCTACAATACATATAATCATTCTTATCTATCTAATACGATGACAACAGCTCTCCATACCTGCAGTCCACCACAAGGACCACCCTCTCTAATCCCTGAAAAATGAAATCATCCTCAGTGACGAAGAGAGGGGGCCAAGCGCCCCCCATGGTACCAGAGCATTGACTCTTCTAAGAGTCCTAAGAGTCCTGCTCACACTGATGGGGTGAAGCTGTGGGACCCTATTTTCAGAGATGATGTCCTCCACCCAACTCTCAAAAAGCTGAAAGGGTCTTCAGTAGAGATGGATAGTCGAGCTGGGCTATCAGACGGTCACCTCTGTAGCTGTAGTGTCATTTTTCCTATGGTCCAATGTGTAAATTAAACAAAAAAGTGCACGTTTGTTATGATGTTCAAGATGGGGACCAGGATGTGGACATAATAAAAAATTAGGGAACATGATAGGAGACATTTCTACAATACATATAATCATTCTTATCTATCTAATACGATCACAACAGCTCTCCATACCTGCAGTCCACCACAAGGACCACTCTCTCTAATCCCTGAAAAATGAAATCATCCTCAGTGACGAAGAGAGGGGGCTAAGCGCCCCCCATGGTCTCAGAGCATTGACTCTTCTAAGAGTCCTAAGATTCCTGCTCACACTGATGGGGTGCAGCTGTGGGACCCTATTTTCAGAGATGATGTCCTCCACCCAACTGTCAAAAAGCTGAAAGGGTCTTCAGTAGAGATGGATAGTCGAGCTGGGCTATCAGACGGTCACCTCTGTAGCTGTAGTGTCATTTTTCCTATGGTCCAATTTGTAAATTAAACAAAAAAGTGCACGTTTGTTATGATTTCCAAGATGGGGACCAGGATGTGGACATAATAAAAAAATAGGGAACATGATAGGAGACATTTCTACAATACATATAATCATTCTTATCTATCTAATACGATGACAACAGCTCTCCATACCTGCAGTCCACCACAAGGACCACCCTCTCTATTCCCTGAAAAGTGAAATCATCCTCAGTGACGAGGAGAGGGGGCTAAGCGCCCCCCATGGTCTCAGAGCATTGACTCTTCTAAGAGTCCTAAGAGTCCTGCTCACACTGATGGGGTGCAGCTGTGGGACCCTATTTTCAAAGATGATGTTCTCCACCCAACTCTCAAAAAGCTGAAAGGGTCTTCAGTAGAGATGGATAGTCGAGCTGGGCTATCAGACGGTCACCTCTGTAGCTGTAGTGTCATTTTTCCTATGGTCCAATGTGTAAATTAAACAAAAAAGTGCACGTTTGTTATGATGTCCAAGATGGGGACCAGGATGTGGACATAATAAAAAATTAGGGAACATGATAGGAGACATTTCTACAATACATATAATCATTCTTATCTATTTAATACGATGACAACAGCTCTCCATACCTGCAGTCCACTACAAGGACCACCCTCTCTAATCCCTGAAAAATGAAATCATCCTCAGTGACGAAGAGAGGGGGCTAAGCGCCCCCATGGTCTCAGAGCATTGACTCTTCTAAGAGTCCTAAGAGTCCTGCTCACACTGATGGGGTGCAGCTGTGGGACCCTATTTTCAGAGATGATGTCCTCCACCCAACTCTCAAAAAGCTGAAAGGTTCTTCAGTAGAGATGGATAGTCGAGCTGGGCTATCAGACGGTCACCTCTGTAGCTGTAGTGTCATTTTTCCTATGGTCCAATGTGTAAATTAAACAAAAAAGTGCACGTTTGTTATGATGTCCAAGATGGGGACCAGGATGTGGACATAATAAAAAATTAGGGAACATGATAGGAGACATTTCTACAATACATATAATCATTCTTATCTATCTAATACGATGATAACAGCTCTCCATATCTGCAGTCCACCACAAGGACCACCCTCTCTAATCCCTGAAAAATGAAATCATCCTCAGTGATGAAGAGAGGGGGCTAAGTGCCCCCAATGGTCTCAGAGCATTGACTCTTCTAAGAGTCCTAAGAGTCCTGCTCACACTGATGGGGTGCAGCTGTGGGACCCTATTTTCAGAGATGGTGTCCTCCACCCAACTCTCAAAAAGCTGAAAGGGTCTTCAGTAGAGATGGATAGTCGAGCTGGGCTATCAGACGGTCACCTCTGTAGCTGTAGTGTCATTTTTCCTATGGTCCAATGTGTAAATTAAACAAAAAAGTGCACGTTTGTTATGATGTCCAAGATGGGGACCAGGATGTGGACATAATAAAAAATTAGGGAACATGATAGGAGACATTTCTACAATACATATAATCATTCTTATCTATCTAATACGATGACAACAGCTCTCCATACCTGCAGTCCACCACAAGGACCACCCTCTCTAATCCCTGAAAAATGAAATCATCCTCAGTGACGAAGAGAGGGGGCTAAGCGCCCCCATGGTCTCAGAGCATTAACTCTTCTAAGAGTCCTAAGAGTCCTGCTCACACTGATGGGGTGCAGCTGTGGGACCCTATTTTCAGAGATGATGTCCTCCACCCAACTCTCAAAAAGCTGAAAGGGTCTTCAGTAGAGATGGATAGTCGAGCTGGGCTATCAGACGGTCACCTCTGTAGCTGTAGTGTCATTTTTCCTATGGTCCAATGTGTAAATTAAACAAAAAAGTGCACGTTTGTTATGATGTCCAAGATGGGGACCAGGATGTGGACATAATAAAAAATTAGGGAACATGATAGGAGACATTTCTACAATACATATAATCATTCTTATCTATCTAATACGATGACAACAGCTCTCCATACCTGCAGTCCACCACAAGGACCACCCTCTCTAATCCCTGAAAAATGAAATCATCCTCAGTGACGAAGAGAGGGGGCTAAGCGCCCCCCATGGTCTCAGAGCATTGACTCTTCTAAGAGTCCTAAGAGTCCTGCTCACACTGATGGGGTGCAGCTGTGGGACCCTATTTTCAGAGATGATGTCCTCCACCCAACTCTCAAAAAGCTGAAAGGGTCTTCAGTAGAGATGGATTGTCGAGCTGGGCTATCAGACGGTCACCTCTGTAGCTGTAGTGTCATTTTTCCTATGGTCCAATGTGTAAATTAAACAAAAAAGTGCACGTTTGTTATGATGTCCAAGATGGGGACCAAAATGTGGACATAATAAAAAATTAGGGAACATGATAAGAGACATTTCTACAATACATATAATCATTCTTATCTATCTAATACGATGATAACAGCTCTCCATACCTGCAGTCCACCACAAGGACCACCCTTTCTAATCCCTGAAAAATGAAATCATCCTCAGTGACGAAGAGAGGGGGCTAAGTGCCCCCAATGGTCTCAGAGCATTGACTTTTCTAAGAGTCCTAAGAGTCATGCTCACACTGATGGGGTGCAGCTGTGGGACCCTATTTTCAGAGATGATGTCCTCCACCCAACTCTCAAAAAGCTGAAAGGGTCTTCAGTAGAGATGGATAGTCGAGCTGGGCTATCAGACGGTCACCTCTGTAGCTGTAGTGTCATTTTTCCTATGGTCCAATGTGTAAATTAAACAAAAAAGTGCACGTTTGTTATGATGTCCAAGATGGGGACCAGGATGTGGACATAATAAAAAATTAGGGAACATGATAGGAGACATTTCTACAATACATATAATCATTCTTATCTATCTAATACGATGACAACAGCTCTCCATACCTGCAGTCCACCACAAGGACCACCCTCTCTAATCCCTGAAAAATGAAATCATCCTCAGTGACGAAGAGAGGGGGCTAAGCGCCCCCATGGTCTCAGAGCATTAACTCTTCTAAGAGTCCTAAGAGTCCTGCTCACACTGATGGGGTGCAGCTGTGGGACCCTATTTTCAGAGATGATGTCCTCCACCCAACTCTCAAAAAGCTGAAAGGGTCTTCAGTAGAGATGGATAGTCGAGCTGGGCTATCAGATGGTCACCTCTGTAGCTGTAGTGTCATTTTTCCTATGGTCCAATGTGTAAATTAAACAAAAAAGTGCACGTTTGTTATGATGTCCAAGATGGGGACCAGGATGTGGACATAATAAAAAATTAGGGAACATGATAGGAGACATTTCTACAAAACATATAATCATTCTTATCTATCTAATACAATGACAACAGCTCTCCATACCTGCAGTCCACCACAAGGACCACCCTCTCTAATCCCTGAAAAATGAAATCATCCTCAGTGACGAAGAGAGGGGGCCAAGCGCCCCCCATGGTACCAGAGCATTGACTCTTCTAAGAGTCCTAAGAGTCCTGCTCACATTGATGGGGTGAAGCTGTGGGACCCTATTTTCAGAGATGATGTCCTCCACCCAACTCTCAAAAAGCTGAAAGGGTCTTCAGTAGAGATGGATAGTCGAGCTGGGATATCAGACGGTCACCTCTGTAGCTGTAGTGTCATTTTTCCTATGGTCCAATGTGTAAATTAAACAAAAAAGTGCACGTTTGTTATGATGTCCAAGATGGGGACCAGGATGTGGACATAATAAGAAATTAGGGAACATGATAGGAGACATTTCTACAATACATATAATCATTCTTATCTATCTAATACGATGACAACAGCTCTCCATACCTGCAGTCTACCACAAGGACCACCCTCTCTAATCCCTGAAAAATGAAATCATCCTCAGGGACGAAGAGAGGGGGCTAAGCGCCCCCCATGGTTTTAGAGCATTGACTCTTCTAAGAGTCCTAAGAGTCCTGCTCACACTGATGGGGTGCAGCTGTGGGACCCTATTTTCAGAGATGATGTTCTCCACCCAACTCTCAAAAAACTGAAAGGGTCTTCAGTAGAGATGGATAGTCGAGCTGGGCTATCAGACGGTCACCTCTGTAGCTGTAGTGTCATTTTTCCTATGGTCCAATGTGTAAATTAAACAAAAAAGTGCACGTTTGTTATGATGTCCAAGATGGGGACCAGGATGTGGACATAATAAAAAATTAGGGAACATGATAGGAGACATTTCTACAATACATATAATCATTCTTATCTATTTAATACGATGACAACAGCTCTCCATACCTGCAGTCCACCACAAGGACCACCCTCTCTAATCCCTGAAAAATGAAATCATCCTCAGTGACGAAGAGAGGGGGCTAAGCGCCCCCCATGGTCTCGGAGCATTGACTCTTCTAAGAGTCCTAAGAGTCCTGCTCACACTGATGGGGTGCAGCTGTGGGACCCTATTTTCAGAGATGATGTCCTCCACCCAACTCTCAAAAAGCTGAAAGGGTCTTCAGTAGAGATGGATAGTCGAGCTGGGCTATCAGTCGGTCACCTCTGTAGCTGTAGTGTAATTTTTCCTATGGTCCAATGTGTAAATTAAACAAAAAAGTGCCCGTTTGTTATGATGTCCAAGATGGGGACCAGGATGTGGACATAATAAAAAATTAGGGAACATGATAGGAGACATTTCTACAATACATATAATCATTCTTATCTATCTAATACGATGATAACAGCTCTCCATATCTGCAGTCCACCACAAGGACCACCCTCTCTAATCCCTGAAAAATGAAATCATCCTCAGTGATGAAGAGAGGGGGCTAAGTGCCCCCAATGGTCTCAGAGCATTGACTCTTCTAAGAGTCCTAAGAGTCCTGCTCACACTGATGGGGTGCAGCTGTGGGACCCTATTTTCAGAGATGATGTCCTCCACCCAACTCTCAAAAAGCTGAAAGGGTCTTCAGTAGAGATGGATAGTCGAGCTGGGCTATCAGACGGTCACCTCTGTAGCTGTAGTGTCATTTTCCCTATGGTCCAATGTGTAAATTAAACAAAAAAGTGCACGTTTGTTATGATGTCCAAGATGGGGACCAGGATGTGGACATAATAAAAAATTAGGGAACATGATAGGAGACATTTCTACAATACATATAATCATTCTTATCTATCTAATACGATGACAACAGCTCTCCATACCTGCAGTCCACCACAAGGACCACCCTCTCTAATCCCTGAAAAATGAAATCATCCTCAGTGACGAAGAGAGGGGGCTAAGCGCCCCCATGGTCTCAGAGCATTAACTCTTCTAAGAGTCCTAAGAGTCCTGCTCACACTGATGGGGTGCAGCTGTGGGACCCTATTTTCAGAGATGATGTCCTCCACCCAACTCTCAAAAAGCTGAAAGGGTCTTCAGTAGAGATGGATAGTCGAGCTGGGCTATCAGACGGTCACCTCTGTAGCTGTAGTGTCATTTTTCCTATGGTCCAATGTGTAAATTAAACAAAAAAGTGCACGTTTGTTATGATGTCCAAGATGGGGACCAGGATGTGGACATAATAAAAAATTAGGGAACATGATAGGAGACATTTCTACAATACATATAATCATTCTTATCTATCTAATACGATGACAACAGCTCTCCATACCTGCAGTCCACCACAAGGACCACCCTCTCTAATCCCTGAAAAATGAAATCATCCTCAGTGACGAAGAGAGGGGGCCAAGCGCCCCCCATGGTACCAGAGCATTGACTCTTCTAAGAGTCCTAAGAGTCCTGCTCACACTGATGGGGTGAAGCTGTGGGACCCTATTTTCAGAGATGATGTCCTCCACCCAACTCTCAAAAAGCTGAAAGGGTCTTCAGTAGAGATGGATAGTCGAGCTGGGCTATCAGACGGTCACCTCTGTAGCTGTAGTGTCATTTTCCCTATGGTCCAATGTGTAAATTAAACAAAAAAGTGCACGTTTGTTATGATGTCCAAGATGGGGACCAGGATGTGGACATAATAAAAAATTAGGGAACATGATAGGAGACATTTCTACAATACATATAATCATTCTTATCTATCTAATACGATGACAACAGCTCTCCATACCTGCAGTCCACCACAAGGACCACCCTCTCTAATCCCTGAAAAATGAAATCATCCTCAGTGACGAAGAGAGGGGGCTAAGCGCCCCCATGGTCTCAGAGCATTAACTCTTCTAAGAGTCCTAAGAGTCCTGCTCACACTGATGGGGTGCAGCTGTGGGACCCTATTTTCAGAGATGATGTCCTCCACCCAACTCTCAAAAAGCTGAAAGGGTCTTCAGTAGAGATGGATAGTCGAGCTGGGCTATCAGACGGTCACCTCTGTAGCTGTAGTGTCATTTTTCCTATGGTCCAATGTGTAAATTAAACAAAAAAGTGCACGTTTGTTATGATGTCCAAGATGGGGACCAGGATGTGGACATAATAAAAAATAAGAGAACATGATAGGAGACATTTCTACAATACATATAATCATTCCTATCTATCTAATACGATGACAACAGCTCTCCATACCTGCAGTCCACCACAAGGACCACCCTCTCTAATCCCTGAAAAATGAAATCATCCTCAGTGACGAAGAGAGGGGGCCAAGCGCCCCCCATGGTACCAGAGCATTGACTCTTCTAAGAGTCCTAAGAGTCCTGCTCACACTGATGGGGTGAAGCTGTGGGACCCTATTTTCAGAGATGATGTCCTCCACCCAACTCTCAAAAAGCTGAAAGGGTCTTCAGTAGAGATGGATAGTCGAGCTGGGCTATCAGACGGTCACCTCTGTAGCTGTAGTGTCATTTTTCCTATGGTCCAATGTGTAAATTAAACAAAAAAGTGCACGTTTGTTATGATGTCCAAGATGGGGACCAGGATGTGGACATAATAAGAAATTAGGGAACATGATAGGAGACATTTCTACAATACATATAATCATTCTTATCTATCTAATACGATGACAACAGCTCTCCATACCTGCAGTCCACCACAATGACCACCCTCTCTAATCCCTGAAAAATGAAATCATCCTCAGGGACGAAGAGAGGGGGCTAAGCGCCCCCCATGGTTTTAGAGCATTGACTCTTCTAAGAGTCCTAAGAGTCCTGCTTACACTGATGGGGTGCAGCTGTGGGACCCTATTTTCAGAGATGATGTCCTCCACCCAACTCTCAAAAAGCTGAAAGGGTCTTCAGTAGAGATGGATAGTCGAGCTGGGCTATCAGACGGTCACCTCTGTAGCTGTAGTGTCATTTTTCCTATGGTCCAATGTGTAAATTAAACAAAAAAGTGCACGTTTGTTATGATGTCCAAGATGGGGACCAGGATGTGGACATAATAAAAAATTAGGGAACATGATAGGAGACATTTCTACAATACATATAATCATTCTTATCTATCTAATACGATCACAACAGCTCTCCATACCTGCAGTCCACCACAAGGACCACTCTCTCTAATCCCTGAAAAATGAAATCATCCTCAGTGACGAAGAGAGGGGGCTAAGCGCCCCCCATGGTCTCAGAGCATTGACTCTTCTAAGAGTCCTAAGATTCCTGCTCACACTGATGGGGTGCAGCTGTGGGACCCTATTTTCAGAGATGATGTCCTCCACCCAACTCTCAAAAAGCTGAAAGGGTCTTCAGTAGAGATGGATAGTCGAGCTGGGCTATCAGACGGTCACCTCTGTAGCTGTAGTGTCATTTTTCCTATGGTCCAATGTGTAAATTAAACAAAAAAGTGCACGTTTGTTATGATGTCCAAGATGGGGACCAGGATGTGGACATAATAAAAAATTAGGGAACATGATAGGAGACATTTCTACAATACATATAATCATTCTTATCTATCTAATACGATGACAACAGCTCTCCATACCTGCAGTCCACCACAAGGACCACCCTCTCTAATCCCTGAAAAATGAAATCATCCTCAGTGACGAAGAGAGGGGGCTAAGCGCCCCCATGGTCTCAGAGCATTAACTCTTCTAAGAGTCCTAAGAGTCCTGCTCACACTGATGGGGTGCAGCTGTGGGACCCTATTTTCAGAGATGATGTCCTCCACCCAACTCTCAAAAAGCTGAAAGGGTCTTCAGTAGAGATGGATAGTCGAGCTGGGCTATCAGACGGTCACCTCTGTAGCTGTAGTGTCATTTTTCCTATGGTCCAATGTGTAAATTAAACAAAAAAGTGCACGTTTGTTATGATGTCCAAGATGGGGACCAGGATGTGGACATAATAAAAAATTAGGGAACATGATAGGAGACATTTCTACAAAACATATAATCATTCTTATCTATCTAATACAATGACAACAGCTCTCCATACCTGCAGTCCACCACAAGGACCACCCTCTCTAATCCCTGAAAAATGAAATCATCCTCAGTGACGAAGAGAGGGGGCCAAGCGCCCCCCATGGTACCAGAGCATTGACTCTTCTAAGAGTCCTAAGAGTCCTGCTCACATTGATGGGGTGAAGCTGTGGGACCCTATTTTCCGAGATGATGTCCTCCACCCAACTCTCAAAAAGCTGAAAGGGTCTTCAGTAGAGATGGATAGTCGAGCTGGGCTATCAGACGGTCACCTCTGTAGCTGTAGTGTCATTTTCCCTATGGTCCAATGTGTAAATTAAACAAAAAAGTGCACGTTTGTTATGATGTCCAAGATGGGGACCAGGATGTGGACATAATAAAAAATTAGGGAACATGATAGGAGACATTTCTACAATACATATAATCATTCTTATCTATCTAATACGATGACAACAGCTCTCCATACCTGCAGTCCACCACAAGGACCACCCTCTCTAATCCCTGAAAAATGAAATCATCCTCAGTGACGAAGAGAGGGGGCTAAGCGCCCCCATGGTCTCAGAGCATTAACTCTTCTAAGAGTCCTAAGAGTCCTGCTCACACTGATGGGGTGCAGCTGTGGGACCCTATTTTCAGAGATGATGTCCTCCACCCAACTCTCAAAAAGCTGAAAGGGTCTTCAGTAGAGATGGATAGTCGAGCTGGGCTATCAGACGGTCACCTCTGTAGCTGTAGTGTCATTTTTCCTATGGTCCAATGTGTAAATTAAACAAAAAAGTGCACGTTTGTTATGATGTCCAAGATGGGGACCAGGATGTGGACATAATAAAAAATTAGGGAACATGATAGGAGACATTTCTACAATACATATAATCATTCTTATCTATCTAATACGATGACAACAGCTCTCCATACCTGCAGTCCACCACAAGGACCACCCTCTCTAATCCCTGAAAAATGAAATCATCCTCAGTGACGAAGAGAGGGGGCCAAGCGCCCCCCATGGTACCAGAGCATTGACTCTTCTAAGAGTCCTAAGAGTCCTGCTCACACTGATGGGGTGAAGCTGTGGGACCCTATTTTCAGAGATGATGTCCTCCACCCAACTCTCAAAAAGCTGAAAGGGTCTTCAGTAGAGATGGATAGTCGAGCTGGGCTATCAGACGGTCACCTCTGTAGCTGTAGTGTCATTTTCCCTATGGTCCAATGTGTAAATTAAACAAAAAAGTGCACGTTTGTTATGATGTCCAAGATGGGGACCAGGATGTGGACATAATAAAAAATTAGGGAACATGATAGGAGACATTTCTACAATACATATAATCATTCTTATCTATCTAATACGATGACAACAGCTCTCCATACCTGCAGTCCACCACAAGGACCACCCTCTCTAATCCCTGAAAAATGAAATCATCCTCAGTGACGAAGAGAGGGGGCTAAGCGCCCCCATGGTCTCAGAGCATTAACTCTTCTAAGAGTCCTAAGAGTCCTGCTCACACTGATGGGGTGCAGCTGTGGGACCCTATTTTCAGAGATGATGTCCTCCACCCAACTCTCAAAAAGCTGAAAGGGTCTTCAGTAGAGATGGATAGTCGAGCTGGGCTATCAGACGGTCACCTCTGTAGCTGTAGTGTCATTTTTCCTATGGTCCAATGTGTAAATTAAACAAAAAAGTGCACGTTTGTTATGATGTCCAAGATGGGGACCAGGATGTGGACATAATAAAAAATAAGAGAACATGATAGGAGACATTTCTACAATACATATAATCATTCCTATCTATCTAATACGATGACAACAGCTCTCCATACCTGCAGTCCACCACAAGGACCACCCTCTCTAATCCCTGAAAAATGAAATCATCCTCAGTGACGAAGAGAGGGGGCCAAGCGCCCCCCATGGTACCAGAGCATTGACTCTTCTAAGAGTCCTAAGAGTCCTGCTCACACTGATGGGGTGAAGCTGTGGGACCCTATTTTCAGAGATGATGTCCTCCACCCAACTCTCAAAAAGCTGAAAGGGTCTTCAGTAGAGATGGATAGTCGAGCTGGGCTATCAGACGGTCACCTCTGTAGCTGTAGTGTCATTTTTCCTATGGTCCAATGTGTAAATTAAACAAAAAAGTGCACGTTTGTTATGATGTCCAAGATGGGGACCAGGATGTGGACATAATAAGAAATTAGGGAACATGATAGGAGACATTTCTACAATACATATAATCATTCTTATCTATCTAATACGATGACAACAGCTCTCCATACCTGCAGTCCACCACAATGACCACCCTCTCTAATCCCTGAAAAATGAAATCATCCTCAGGGACGAAGAGAGGGGGCTAAGCGCCCCCCATGGTTTTAGAGCATTGACTCTTCTAAGAGTCCTAAGAGTCCTGCTTACACTGATGGGGTGCAGCTGTGGGACCCTATTTTCAGAGATGATGTCCTCCACCCAACTCTCAAAAAGCTGAAAGGGTCTTCAGTAGAGATGGATAGTCGAGCTGGGCTATCAGACGGTCACCTCTGTAGCTGTAGTGTCATTTTTCCTATGGTCCAATGTGTAAATTAAACAAAAAAGTGCACGTTTGTTATGATGTCCAAGATGGGGACCAGGATGTGGACATAATAAAAAATTAGGGAACATGATAGGAGACATTTCTACAATACATATAATCATTCTTATCTATCTAATACGATCACAACAGCTCTCCATACCTGCAGTCCACCACAAGGACCACTCTCTCTAATCCCTGAAAAATGAAATCATCCTCAGTGACGAAGAGAGGGGGCTAAGCGCCCCCCATGGTCTCAGAGCATTGACTCTTCTAAGAGTCCTAAGATTCCTGCTCACACTGATGGGGTGCAGCTGTGGGACCCTATTTTCAGAGATGATGTCCTCCACCCAACTCTCAAAAAGCTGAAAGGGTCTTCAGTAGAGATGGATAGTCGAGCTGGGCTATCAGACGGTCACCTCTGTAGCTGTAGTGTCATTTTTCCTATGGTCCAATGTGTAAATTAAACAAAAAAGTGCACGTTTGTTATGATGTCCAAGATGGGGACCAGGATGTGGACATAATAAAAAATTAGGGAACATGATAGGAGACATTTCTACAATACATATAATCATTCTTATCTATCTAATACGATGACAACAGCTCTCCATACCTGCAGTCCACCACAAGGACCACCCTCTCTAATCCCTGAAAAATGAAATCATCCTCAGTGACGAAGAGAGGGGGCTAAGCGCCCCCATGGTCTCAGAGCATTAACTCTTCTAAGAGTCCTAAGAGTCCTGCTCACACTGATGGGGTGCAGCTGTGGGACCCTATTTTCAGAGATGATGTCCTCCACCCAACTCTCAAAAAGCTGAAAGGGTCTTCAGTAGAGATGGATAGTCGAGCTGGGCTATCAGACGGTCACCTCTGTAGCTGTAGTGTCATTTTTCCTATGGTCCAATGTGTAAATTAAACAAAAAAGTGCACGTTTGTTATGATGTCCAAGATGGGGACCAGGATGTGGACATAATAAAAAATTAGGGAACATGATAGGAGACATTTCTACAAAACATATAATCATTCTTATCTATCTAATACAATGACAACAGCTCTCCATACCTGCAGTCCACCACAAGGACCACCCTCTCTAATCCCTGAAAAATGAAATCATCCTCAGTGACGAAGAGAGGGGGCCAAGCGCCCCCCATGGTACCAGAGCATTGACTCTTCTAAGAGTCCTAAGAGTCCTGCTCACATTGATGGGGTGAAGCTGTGGGACCCTATTTTCCGAGATGATGTCCTCCACCCAACTCTCAAAAAGCTGAAAGGGTCTTCAGTAGAGATGGATAGTCGAGCTGGGCTATCAGACGGTCACCTCTGTAGCTGTAGTGTCATTTTTCCTATGGTCCAATGTGTAAATTAAACAAAAAAGTGCACGTTTGTTATGATGTCCAAGATGGGGACCAGGATGTGGACATAATAAGAAATTAGGGAACATGATAGGAGACATTTCTACAATACATATAATCATTCTTATCTATCTAATACGATGACAACAGCTCTCCATACCTGCAGTCTACCACAAGGACCACCCTCTCTAATCCCTGAAAAATGAAATCATCCTCAGGGACGAAGAGAGGGGGCTAAGCGCCCCCCATGGTTTTAGAGCATTGACTCTTCTAAGAGTCCTAAGAGTCCTGCTCACACTGATGGGGTGCAGCTGTGGGACCCTATTTTCAGAGATGATGTTCTCCACCCAACTCTCAAAAAACTGAAAGGGTCTTCAGTAGAGATGGATAGTCGAGCTGGGCTATCAGACGGTCACCTCTGTAGCTGTAGTGTCATTTTTCCTATGGTCCAATGTGTAAATTAAACAAAAAAGTGCACGTTTGTTATGATGTCCAAGATGGGGACCAGGATGTGGACATAATAAAAAATTAGGGAACATGATAGGAGACATTTCTACAATACATATAATCATTCTTATCTATTTAATACGATGACAACAGCTCTCCATACCTGCAGTCCACCACAAGGACCACCCTCTCTAATCCCTGAAAAATGAAATCATCCTCAGTGACGAAGAGAGGGGGCTAAGCGCCCCCCATGGTCTCAGAGCATTGACTCTTCTAAGAGTCCTAAGAGTCCTGCTCACACTGATGGGGTGCAGCTGTGGGACCCTATTTTCAGAGATGATGTCCTCCACCCAACTCTCAAAAAGCTGAAAGGGTCTTCAGTAGAGATGGATAGTCGAGCTGGGCTATCAGTCGGTCACCTCTGTAGCTGTAGTGTAATTTTTCCTATGGTCCAATGTGTAAATTAAACAAAAAAGTGCCCGTTTGTTATGATGTCCAAGATGGGGACCAGGATGTGGACATAATAAAAAATTAGGGAACATGATAGGAGACATTTCTACAATACATATAATCATTCTTATCTATCTAATACGATGATAACAGCTCTCCATATCTGCAGTCCACCACAAGGACCACCCTCTCTAATCCCTGAAAAATGAAATCATCCTCAGTGATGAAGAGAGGGGGCTAAGTGCCCCCAATGGTCTCAGAGCATTGACTCTTCTAAGAGTCCTAAGAGTCCTGCTCACACTGATGGGGTGCAGCTGTGGGACCCTATTTTCAGAGATGATGTCCTCCACCCAACTCTCAAAAAGCTGAAAGGGTCTTCAGTAGAGATGGATAGTCGAGCTGGGCTATCAGACGGTCACCTCTGTAGCTGTAGTGTCATTTTCCCTATGGTCCAATGTGTAAATTAAACAAAAAAGTGCACGTTTGTTATGATGTCCAAGATGGGGACCAGGATGTGGACATAATAAAAAATTAGGGAACATGATAGGAGACATTTCTACAATACATATAATCATTCTTATCTATCTAATACGATGACAACAGCTCTCCATACCTGCAGTCCACCACAAGGACCACCCTCTCTAATCCCTGAAAAATGAAATCATCCTCAGTGACGAAGAGAGGGGGCTAAGCGCCCCCATGGTCTCAGAGCATTAACTCTTCTAAGAGTCCTAAGAGTCCTGCTCACACTGATGGGGTGCAGCTGTGGGACCCTATTTTCAGAGATGATGTCCTCCACCCAACTCTCAAAAAGCTGAAAGGGTCTTCAGTAGAGATGGATAGTCGAGCTGGGCTATCAGACGGTCACCTCTGTAGCTGTAGTGTCATTTTTCCTATGGTCCAATGTGTAAATTAAACAAAAAAGTGCACGTTTGTTATGATGTCCAAGATGGGGACCAGGATGTGGACATAATAAAAAATTAGGGAACATGATAGGAGACATTTCTACAATACATATAATCATTCTTATCTATCTAATACGATGACAACAGCTCTCCATACCTGCAGTCCACCACAAGGACCACCCTCTCTAATCCCTGAAAAATGAAATCATCCTCAGTGACGAAGAGAGGGGGCCAAGCGCCCCCCATGGTACCAGAGCATTGACTCTTCTAAGAGTCCTAAGAGTCCTGCTCACACTGATGGGGTGAAGCTGTGGGACCCTATTTTCAGAGATGATGTCCTCCACCCAACTCTCAAAAAGCTGAAAGGGTCTTCAGTAGAGATGGATAGTCGAGCTGGGCTATCAGACGGTCACCTCTGTAGCTGTAGTGTCATTTTTCCTATGGTCCAATGTGTAAATTAAACAAAAAAGTGCACGTTTGTTATGATGTCCAAGATGGGGACCAGGATGTGGACATAATAAGAAATTAGGGAACATGATAGGAGACATTTCTACAATACATATAATCATTCTTATCTATCTAATACGATGACAACAGCTCTCCATACCTGCAGTCCACCACAATGACCACCCTCTCTAATCCCTGAAAAATGAAATCATCCTCAGGGACGAAGAGAGGGGGCTAAGCGCCCCCCATGGTTTTAGAGCATTGACTCTTCTAAGAGTCCTAAGAGTCCTGCTTACACTGATGGGGTGCAGCTGTGGGACCCTATTTTCAGAGATGATGTCCTCCACCCAACTCTCAAAAAGCTGAAAGGGTCTTCAGTAGAGATGGATAGTCGAGCTGGGCTATCAGACGGTCACCTCTGTAGCTGTAGTGTCATTTTTCCTATGGTCCAATGTGTAAATTAAACAAAAAAGTGCACGTTTGTTATGATGTCCAAGATGGGGACCAGGATGTGGACATAATAAAAAATTAGGGAACATGATAGGAGACATTTCTACAATACATATAATCATTCTTATCTATCTAATACGATCACAACAGCTCTCCATACCTGCAGTCCACCACAAGGACCACTCTCTCTAATCCCTGAAAAATGAAATCATCCTCAGTGACGAAGAGAGGGGGCTAAGCGCCCCCCATGGTCTCAGAGCATTGACTCTTCTAAGAGTCCTAAGATTCCTGCTCACACTGATGGGGTGCAGCTGTGGGACCCTATTTTCAGAGATGATGTCCTCCACCCAACTCTCAAAAAGCTGAAAGGGTCTTCAGTAGAGATGGATAGTCGAGCTGGGCTATCAGACGGTCACCTCTGTAGCTGTAGTGTCATTTTTCCTATGGTCCAATGTGTAAATTAAACAAAAAAGTGCACGTTTGTTATGATGTCCAAGATGGGGACCAGGATGTGGACATAATAAAAAAATAGGGAACATGATAGGAGACATTTCTACAATACATATAATCATTCTTATCTATCTAATACGATGACAACAGCTCTCCATACCTGCAGTCCACCACAAGGACCACCCTCTCTATTCCCTGAAAAGTGAAATCATCCTCAGTGACGAAGAGAGGGGGCTAAGCGCCCCCCATGGTCTCAGAGCATTAACTCTTCTAAGAGTCCTAAGAGTCCTGCTCACACTGATGGGGTGCAGCTGTGGGACCCTATTTTCAGAGATGATGTTCTCCACCCAACTCTCAAATAGCTGAAAGGGTCTTCAGTAGAGATGGATAGTCGAGCTGGGCTATCAGACGGTCACCTCTGTAGCTGTAGTGTCATTTTTCCTATGGTCCAATGTGTAAATTAAACAAAAAAGTGCACGTTTGTTATGATGTCCAAGATGGGGACCAGGATGTGGACATAATAAAAAATTAGGGAACATGATAGGAGACATTTCTACAATACATATAATCATTCTTATCTATTTAATACGATGACAACAGCTCTCCATACCTGCAGTCCACCACAAGGACCACCCTCTCTAATCCCTGAAAAATGAAATCATCCTCAGTGACGAAGAGAGGGGGCTAAGCGCCCCCCATGGTCTCAGAGCATTGACTCTTCTAAGAGTCCTAAGAGTCCTGCTCACACTGATGGGGTGCAGCTGTGGGACCCTATTTTCAGAGATGATGTCCTCCACCCAACTCTCAAAAAGCTGAAAGGGTCTTCAGTAGAGATGGATAGTCGAGCTGGGCTATCAGACGGTCACCTCTGTAGCTGTAGTGTCATTTTTCCTATGGTCCAATGTGTAAATTAAACAAAAAAGTGCACGTTTGTTATGATGTCCAAGATGGGGACCAGGATGTGGACATAATAAAAAATTAGGGAACATGATAGGAGACATTTCTACAATACATATAATCATTCTTTTCTATCTAATACGATGACAACAGCTCTCCATACCGTATTTCATGGTCAATCCAGGTTTGTCAGTGATGGCACTGACATAATGTATGGTGTCTTTTTCGGGCGTTATCCTTTGCCTTTTCATTGTGAAAATCCAGTTGCCTATATCAAAGCAAATTCTACTACTTGTAAAGTATGCAGAAAATGAAATGTAGAACATATAACATCAACTGCTTAGGAACGCATCATAGGTTAGTACTTAAAAGGATATTGTCATGTTCTAGTCATAATGCAAGCTGGACATTTTTCATGTTACCCTGTAATCGCCGGCCTGTTCTAATGCTCACAAGCAAAGATATATGCTCAGCTGCTAAGGCTTCCCTCTGCCTTCTGAATGAAAATTGAATATGTCTGGCTCACTGTGTATATAGCAGGTGCTCAGAAAAAATAAGAGTCAATTCAAAAGAAATAGCTCTGGCACACTATAGTGATTAATAACGTAAGAAAAGAACTCTTGGAATGCTGAAAATTCTTTATTTGTGCAAAAGGATAATTCATCCAACGTTTCGACCTTGTTTTTAGGTCTTTATCAAGGATAAAGTTATCTAAGATCATAAAGGGTTACAAAACCATATAAACACGTAATTAGTACATAGTACAACATAACAGTACAATATATTGCTACTTGAGAGTACAATGGGTCAAATGACCATGAGGCACATACAAAAAATTTTTCCAAAGCCATAGTGAAAACATTTGTACTGAGGAAAGAAAATTTCCACATGACCTATCTGGAGAAACATTCTGGATCAAACAACCAAAAATAGTCAAGCAGGTAAATACACACCTATATGGATAACAGGATGATATGTGTTCAATTGTATAGCGTCATTGCCATTAAGGTACAAATGGAAAACTTGCAATCCTATATAGTGAAGGAAATGAACACATATCATATCAAAGAACACAGGAACATGGGTGTGAGAAAAACCTCAATGTTTATACTTTGTTCTTTATAATGGTGTGAACATGTATATGTCTCAGTACCTTATGCACTTGAGAATTCTAGTGAGTAGATGATGAAAGCCTATTCCAGAACTGGAATCGGTAAATAATTGTAGGTGGAATCTAAATGAAAAGATGGTACAAGTGTTATCATGACACGTGGGCTATAACACAATGGACCGTGTGACAAAGAAGAAAGGAGAGAAAGAAGAGGAAGAAAATGGAACTACCTGTAACATTACGTGATAGTCACTGGTAAGTATCACTTGACAATTCAGGTGAAAAAGGATTCCTTTATTAAAGGGTTCTCAGTCGCCTCAGGATCATGAAATACTAGGGTAAATGATATGAGAATGGGTAAGAAGCACCACTAAAGGAAATATGAGATGCAGGACATATATCTATAAACCCCTGAACTACATGATAGAAATAAAAAGAAGAAAAAAGAAAAAAAAGAAGAAAGAAGAAGAACACATAGAATGCGGAAAGAGAATGGGTACAACTACCTGAGTTATTGCAGGGAGGCCCCTGGTTGGTATTGTGAGGGTTAGTGGATTTCCTTCACTGAAGGGTTCTCAGTTGCCTCAGGTTCGTGAAAAATGCTATAGACAAATAATGCCCGGAGAAAAGGGGTTCATATACAGCGAATAATGGTAATACAAGGTACATGTGTCACATGTAATAGTATATATATATATATTGTACTAAGCTCTACACCAGAAATAGAAAGTAGTCCCTCTGCCTTTTGTCTAGGTGCCCTGAGTTATGTCCTGTAAACTGTCACAGCGACCCAGACACACATGTGTAGTAGGGGAATATCCCTGCTGAGATGCCAGTGCTAGAGCACTCGTTTGCTGTGGAGTTGAACGCTATGTGAGCAGTTCTTACCTTCAATGAGCAGAAGTCTCTTTTTTCAGATTTCAATATCTCTGTGGGTATCTGGCAGAAATATGGAATACTCTTTACTGCTAAGACCCTGTACACCACTCCCACTAAAGGGGGCTTTACACGCTGCGACATCGCTAATGCGGAGTCGTTGGGGTCACGGAATTTGTGACGCACATCCGGCCGCATTAGCGATGTTGCTGCGTGTGACACCGATGAGCGATTTTGCATCGTTGCAAAAACGTGCAAAATCGCTCATCGGTGACATGGGTCTCCATTCTCGATTATCGTTACTGCAGCAGTAACGATGTAGTTCGTCGCTCCTGCGGCAGCACACATCACTCCGTGTGACACCGCAGAAACGAGGAACCTCTCCTTACCTGCCTCCCAGCCGCTATGAGGAAGGAAGGAGGTGGGCGGGATGTTCCGGCCACTCATCTCCGCCCCTCCGCTGCTATTGGGCGGTCGCTCAGTGACGTCGCTGTGACGCCGCACGGACCACCCCCTTAGAAAGGAGGCGGTTCGCCGGTCACAGCGACGTCGCCGGGCAGGTAAGTATGTGTGACGGGTCTGGTCGGTGTTGTGCGGCATGGGCAGCGATTTACCCGTGTCGCGCAACAGATGGGGGCGGGTACCCACACTAGCGATATCGGGACCGATATCGCAGTGTGTAAAGTAGCCTTTAGTCACATGACCAAGACTGTATCTGTGTCCCTACAACACACTTGAGACAAATGTGTGTGTGAGCCTGCATTGTGGGGTATATATAATATATTATAGAGCTGGGAAGGATCATTCTAAGCAGTGAGCTGTTCCAGTATTTGTAGGAAAATACCCAGTAGAAGCATCAAACACAGCACCAATACCTCCCATCAGTATCCCACCACAGTGCCATGTAACCCATGCCCTACACTCCCATCTACACCAATACTATACAGGCACAAACTAGTATATCTGACTAAAAGCCCCCAAAATATGAAGAACGGCCTATAGTTGAGTGTGGATATAAAATCTATGTGAGCAGAGCTAGAATAGAAATCACTGATCGCATTGAAGTCATTCTGACCATAAATCACCATGATATCAAGGTGAGGAGTTGTGTGTTACTGCTGGGAGGAAAGGGTTAACAGTGGAATATTAAGGTGCATTTCTGTGTGCAGTGTTACTAGTCAATGTAACAATTCAGTATGAGCTGCTCTTGGTGCCGGGGGAGGGAGATGCTCTCCTGAGCAAGATAGATGGGGAATGAACATAATATCTATATAGTGTAAGGCAGGGGGTCTCAAACTCGGCTGGGTGTATGGGCCACACAGAGGAAAAAAATAATTTGGGGGGCTGCATTCTTTGCAAGACAAAGTGCCATTTTTATTGGTACCATATATGTATATATTTTTTTTACACACCTTTGGATGACTGATTTTCAACATTTTTCACTTGTTTATTATAACAAATGTGCACATTCTTTGGTTAAATCTAAAAAAAATAAATGTGATGTTAAAAAAAAGTCATGCCTTATTTTGTTTTTTTTTACATTTTATCCCTTTCTTTTAACTAATAGTGTTACAATTATGACGCTAGCGTTTTGTGAAGGGAATGCTTTGCCTACTTCCGTGACTATGGCCTTCCGGAACTGCTGCATTTTGGCTGACCTCTCCGCCTCGGGAATAAGAGACATAAAGTTCTCCTTGTAGCGTGGGTCTAACAGTGTTACCAACCAGTAATGATTGTCGGCCAAGATGTTCTTAACGCGAGGGTCACGAGACAGGCAGCTTACCATAAAGTCATCCATGTGCGCCAGACTCTTAACAGCCATCACTTCAGTATCCAGACCAACACGATGACTGAACATGCTGTCCTCCTCCTTCTCCTCCTCCTCATCTACCCTGTCCTCTGGCCAGCCACGCTGAACTGAGCATATGACTGGTATGCATGTCATATCCTCAATTTGGCCGGAGAGTTGCTCCATGTCTTCATCTTCCTCCTCGTCATAGTCCTCCACTGCACGTTGTGATGAGACGAGGCTGGGCTATGTGTTATCACCCACACCCACTACTGTTTCTTGCTCCAACTCATCGTGTTCCGCCTGCAATGCATCATGTTTGGTTTTGAGCAGAGACCGTTTTAGAAGGCAGAGAAGCGGTATGGTGACGCTAATAATGGCGTCATCGCCGCTCACCATCTTGGTGGAGTCCTCAAAGTTTTGGAGGATGGTACATAGGTCGGACATCCATCTCCACTCCTCAGGTGTTATGTGTGGAGTTTGACCCATTTCCCGACGGCTTAGGTGATGCAGGTACTCAACAACTGCCCTCTTCTGCTCACATATCCTGATCAACATGTGCAGAGTTGAATTCCAACGCGTGGGGACATCACACACCAGTCTGTGAGCCGGAAGATGCAAACGACGCTGAAAGCCGGCAAGGCCGGCTGAAGCAGTAGGTGACTTTCGAAAATGTGCAGACAGGCGGCGAACTTTTACCAGCAGATCAGACAGCTCTGGGTATGACTTTAGAAACCGCTGAACCACGAGGTTGAGCACATGGGCCATGCATGGAACATGTGTCAGCTGGCCTCGCCTCAAAGCCGCCACTAGGTTCCGGCCATTGTCACACACAACCTTTCTTGGCTTTAGGTTCAGAGGTGTGAGCCAGTGATCTGCATGCTGTTTTAGAGCTGTCCACACCTCTTCTGCATTGTGGGATTTGTCACTTATGCAGATTAGCTGCAGCACAGCCTGTTGCCGCTTCGCCGAGGCAGTGCTGCAGTGCTTCCAGCTTGGGACTGGTGTGGAGGGTAAAGTGGATGAGGATGCGCAGGAGGAGGAGGAGGCTGAAGAGCATGACATTCCGGAGCTGTAGAGTGTGGGTGAAACCCTGACTGAGGTAGGGCCTGCAAACCTTGGTGTGGGAAGGACTTGTTCCGTTCCTCGCTCAAACTGGGTCCCAGCTGGGCTGGGCTGGGTCCCTACCCGGCTGGGTAGGGCGTTGTGGGGGGTTTGTCTATCTCCGTTTGAGGTGAGTTTGTTTAAGTTAGCCTTTTCTTTGGCGTTTTTTGGAGCCCTGCGGGTTGGGGAGTTGGTATCGCCCAGTAAGGCGTTCCCCGGGGGCTTAGATTGGGGTGACATTGTCAGTGGAAAACGGAGTTGAATTTTGGATTAGGAAATCGAAAACTGATCAGAGAGGTGTGGGTAGACTAGTCCGTTTGGGGATGGTTGTGGCATCTGATATGTGCCCGTTCAAGTGTCTCGGGAATTTTCAACAGATCCGTCCGAAGGTGGATGGCCCCTTATTATGTCACGAGGATGGGTCCTTTTTATCGAGATACCAATTTGTGAGTGTTTTTAGGGCATGTTTGAAGTCGTTGGGGTTAGATCCGAAGTCTTTCGGATTGGGGCAGCGACGGAGGCCTCTATATGCGGCCTACCGGAGGAGACAGTTAAGCAGATTGGTAGGTGGAAGTCGCAGCGCTTTAAGTCGTATGTACGTCCCCAGGTGGTTGTTGGCAATTGAGGGGAAAAGGGGGGAGTATTAGGGTAGCAATGGGGGGGGGTGAGAGTGTGTGTTTTTTGTCAATTTGGTTTGGTGAGGCAATAAAATGGTGTCGTCTGTACATTTTGTATTGCAGAAGCACCCCCCCTTCCTTCCCTGGTCTGGATCCTTGGCCACTCTTATGTGTATTGGGGAGCCCGACGAGCGGACGCGAGATGGAACGGGAGACAGCTAGGTTTTGAGAAGGACCTGGCTCTCGTGCGATGGCTCGGTGTTCGGGGGTTAGGGTGGAACAGGGTGTTGCAGGAGGTGCATAGATACGCCCGGTTGGACAGACCTCCTGACATGTTAGTGTTGCATGCCGGGGGGAATGATTTGGGTGGGCGTCCTTTTCGAATCTTGATAAAGGACATCAAACATGATTTGTTACGGTTATGGGTGTCGTTTCCAGGTCTAACGATAGTCTGGTCGGAGATAGTAGCGAGAAAGAGTTGGCAGAAAGCGCGGTCAGTTGACAGGTTGAACAAGGCGCGGGCGAAGGTTAATAGGGCGATCTCGAAGTTTGTTAGTCGGAACGGGGGTATAGCAATACGGCATGTTGAGTTGGAAAGGACGGAAGAGGAATTTTGGTTGGCTGACGGGGTACACCTTAATGCGGTGGGAACTGACTTATGGGCTCTTGGCTTGCAGGGAGGTATTGAGAGGGCCCTTTGGTTGCGGGGGGTCTCAGGCACTTGAAGGGTTTCAAGGTGCCTTCGTTGTGGTGTTGTTTATTGGTGGGTCCTTGAAGTTGGTTTAAAATTGGTTCGGGGATTCATCCGGGTATGGATCCCCTCATTGGCAGAATTGATGGTCCCCTGGTGATTTTGGGGGGGAACCCCGACGGGGTATGTCGGGGCCCCTGGGGGTGTGGTTGGGGTTGACGGAGGATTAACCCTTACCATTTGGTGCTCCTGAGCCAGTGTGGGTAACGGCTGGGAGCAAGTTGAGGTTTTTTATTGCTCGGTTATGGGAATCACCAGGGTTTTGGTAGCTTCAAGGACCTTACCACATTGCAAATTTTATTGGTTATGTATTCTTGTTAATAAAATGGCTGCTATGGCCAAAATTATCCAAAGATAAATTTGTGTCTGTGTAATTACTTTTAAATAAGAAATGGGAATGGAGGTGTGGGGTATGAAAGGAAGACCGGAGTCAACAATTCCAGGGTCAAGCATGTTTATTTGCGTAAGCTTCGTTCCAGGGTAGAAAGGGTAAGAGTGCCTTTCAGAATTCGAAGTGGTCGGACTGTACGGACCACCAAGAACTGCAGGAGAGCTTGAACATCTTCCCATGGATTTGCGACATCCTCCCTCATCAGTTACGTAGGTAAGCAGGTTCTCAGCATTGCAGCCCATTTGTTGTCTTAAGTTAGTTAAGCGGGGTTAACTAACCTGTCAGTTCAGCCTCAGGTCTAAAGCAGAGGCCTGGACTCCACTCCTTACTCCTCACTCCACAACTCTCCTTAAAAACAACTGACTCCTTTTTCCTGCCCCGGGGTCTCCAGACCCCTAGGTGGGCGTTTCCTTCCGTCTGGTCCTGCCCACTGGTGTGCCTGTCTTTCCCTGGGGGAGGTGACTAGGATTTTCTGGTTGGCTTTGTGTGACTTAGGTGAGGGAAGTTGTTATGCGGGGGCCTATGTGTGACTACCTGCAGTGTCAGGGCGTCACATATGTATGTGTGTATGTCTGCTAAAGGAATCCGCACCGTCATATTTACAAACACAAAATTTTGCAGACACCTCATGTGACTCAGGGAATGTTGTAGACTATGTTTTAACAGGAATATTTAACCCCGCGCTTTACAGTTACTCTCCAAAAAACCTGCCTCCATTAAACTGAATGGAGGTGGGAGCTGCAAGTTATTAATAGCAGCTGTGATTGGTTGCTATAGGAACAAAGGACATTCATAGTATAAGAAGCTTATGTGTGAGATAATATGATGTCAGTGGGGAGACAGATAGAGAGAGACAGACACAGACTGAGAGACAAACAGACAGAGACAGATAGGCATAGACAGACAGGGAAAGAGACAGAGACAAACAGACAGAGGCAGACAGGGAAAGAGACAGACAGAGATAGACAGGGAAAAAAGGCAGACAGACAGAGACAGAGAAAGAGACAGAGGCAGATAGGGAAACAGACAGAGACAAACATACAGAGACAGGCAGGAGAAAAGGCAGACCGACAGGGAAAGAGACAGACAGGGGAAGAGACAGACAGAGAGAGACAGACAGATAGAGACAGACAAAGAAATACAGAGATAGACAGGGAAAGAGACAAACGGGGAATGAGTCAGACAGAGAGAGACAAAGAGAGACAGGCAGAGAGAGACAGAGAAAGAGACAGACAGGGGAAGAGAAAGACAGAGACAGACAAAGAAATACAGAGACAGACAGGGGAAGAGACAGACAGGGGAAGAGACAGACAGGGGAAGAGACAGACAGACAGGGAAAGAGACAGACCTGGAAAAGAGACAGACCTGGAAAAGAGACAGGCCTGGAAAAGAGACAGACAGACATAGAAACAGACAGCCACAAAGAGAGAGAGAGACAGACAGACACAGAGAGACAGACAGAGATAGAGAGACAGATAGACATGGATAGAGATAGAGACACACAGAGACAGACAGATGACAGAGACTGGGAGAGAGACAGACAGAAGCATAAATCCCTAACTAAAACTTAACATTTAATGATAGTTTTAAAAGGTAAAAAAACACAAATCATGTAAATAGAATGACTCTCTTCTGTGCATAGAGTCAACATTTTGTGTTTGTAAATATGACAGTGCGGATTCCTTTAGCAGACATACACACATACATATGTGACGCCCTGACACTGCAGGTAGTCACACATAGGCCCCCGCATAACAACTTCCCTCACCTAAGTCACACAAAGCCAACCAGAAAACCCTAGTCACCTCCCCCAGGGAAAGACAGGCACACCAGTGGGCAGGACCAGACGGAAGGAAACGCCCACCTAGGGGTCTGGAGACCCCGGGGCAGGAAAAAGGAGTCAGTTGTTTTTAAGGAGAGTTGTGGAGTGAGGAGTAAGGAGTGGAGTCCAGGCCTCTGCTTTAGACTTGAGGCTGAACTGACAGGTTAGTTAACCCCGCTTAACTAACTTAAGATAACAAATGGGCTGCAATGCTGAGAACCTGCTTACCTACGTAACTGATGAGGGAGGATGTCGCAAATCCATGGGAAGATGTTCAAGCTCTCCTGCAGTTCTTGGTGGCCCGTACAGTCCGACCACTTCGAATTCTGAAAGGCACTCTTACCCTTTCTACCCTGGAACGAAGCTTAGGCAAATAAACATGCTTGACCCTGGAATTGTTGACTCCGGTCTTCCTTTCATACCCCACACCTCCATTCCCATTTCTTATTTAAAAGTAATTACACAGACACAAATTTATCTTTGGATAATTTTGGCCATAGCAGCCATTTTATTAACAAGAATACATAACCAATAAAATTTGCAATGTGGTAAGGTCCTTGAAGCTACCAAAACCCTGGTGATTCCCATAACCGAGCAATAAAAAACCTCAACTTGCTCCCAGCCATTACCCACACTGGCTCAGGAGCACCAAATGGTAAGGGTTAATCCTCCGTCAACCCCAACCACACCCCCAGGGGCCCCGACATACCCCGTCGGGGTTCCCCCCCAAAATCACCAGGGGACCATCAATTCTGCCAATGAGGGGATCCATACCCGGATGAATCCCCGAACCAATTTTAAACCAACTTCAAGGACCCACCAATAAACAACACCACAACGAAGGCACCTTGAAACCCTTCAAGTGCCTGAGACCCCCCGCAACTAAAGGGCCCTCTCAATACCTCCCTGCAAGCCAAGAGCCCATAAGTCAGTTCCCACCGCATTAAGGTGTACCCCGTCAGCCAACCAAAATTCCTCTTCCGTCCTTTCCAACTCAACATGCCGTATTGCTATACCCCCGTTCCGACTAACAAACTTCGAGATCGCCCTATTAACCTTCGCCCGCGCCTTGTTCAACCTGTCAACTGACCGCGCTTTCTGCCAACTCTTTCTCGCTACTATCTCCGACCAGACTATCGTTAGACCTGGAAACGACACCCATAACCGTAACAAATCATGTTTGATGTCCTTTATCAAGATTCGAAAAGGACGCCCACCCAAATCATTCCCCCCGGCATGCAACACTAACATGTCAGGAGGTCTGTCCAACCGGGCGTATCTATGCACCTCCTGCAACACCCTGTTCCACCCTAACCCCCGAACACCGAGCCATCGCACGAGAGCCAGGTCCTTCTCAAAACCTAGCTGTCTCCCGTTCCATCTCGCGTCCGCTCGTCGGGCTCCCCAATACACATAAGAGTGGCCAAGGATCCAGACCAGGGAAGGAAGAGGGGGTGCTTCTGCAATACAAAATGTACAGACGACACCATTTTATTGCCTCACCAAACCAAATTGACAAAAAACACACACTCTCACCCCCCCCCATTGCTACCCTAATACCCCCCCCTTTTCCCCTCAATTGCCAACAACCACCTGGGGACGTACATACGACTTAAAGCGCTGCGACTTCCACCTACCAATCTGCTTAACTGTCTCCTCCGGTAGGCCGCATATAGAGGCCTCCGTCGCTGCCCCAATCCGAAAGACTTCGGATCTAACCCCAACGACTTCAAACATGCCCTAAAAACACTCACAAATTGGTATCTCGATAAAAAGGACCCATCCTCATGACATAATAAGGGGCCATCCACCTTCGGACGGATCTGTTGAAAATTCCCGAGACACTTGAACGGGCACATATCAGATGCCACAACCATCCCCAAACGGACTAGTCTACCCACACCTCTCTGATCAGTTTTCGATTTCCTAATCCAAAATTCAACTCCGTTTTCCACTGACATAATGTCACCCCAATCCAAGCCCCCGGGGAACGCCTTACTGGGCGATACCAACTCCCCAACCCGCAGGGCTCCAAAAAACGCCAAAGAAAAGGCTAACTTAAACAAACTCACCTCAAACGGAGATAGACAAACCCCCCACAACGCCCTACCCAGCCGGGTATGGACCCAGCCCAGCCCAGCTGGGACCCAGTTTGAGCGAGGAACGGAACAAGTCCTTCCCACACCAAGGTTTGCAGGCCCTACCTCAGTCAGGGTTTCACCCACACTCTACAGCTCCGGAATGTCATGCTCTTCAGCCTCCTCCTCCTCCTGCGCATCCTCATCCACTTTACCCTCCACACCAGTCCCAAGCTGGAAGCACTGCAGCACTGCCTCGGCGAAGCGGCAACAGACTGTGCTGCAGCTAATCTGCATAGGTGACAAACCCCACAATGCAGAAGAGGTGTGGACAGCTCTAAAACAGCATGCAGATCACTGGCTCACACCTCTGAACCTAAAGCCAGGAAAGGTTGTGTGTGACAATGGCCGGAACCTGGTGGCGGCTTTGAGGCGAGGCCAGCTGACACATGTTCCATGCATGGCCCATGTGCTCAACCTCGTGGTTCAGCGGTTTCTAAAGTCATACCCAGAGCTGTCTGATCTGCTGGTAAAAGTTCGCTGCCTGTCTGCACATTTTCGAAAGTCACCTACTGCTTCAGCCGGCCTTGCCGGCTTTCAGCGTCGTTTGCATCTTCCGGCTCACAGACTGGTGTGTGATGTCCCCACGCGTTGGAATTCAACTCTGCACATGTTGATCAGGATATGTGAGCAGAAGAGGGCAGTTGTTGAGTACCTGCATCACCTAAGCCGTCGGGAAATGGGTCAAACTCCACACATAACACCTGAGGAGTGGAGATGGATGTCCGACGTATGTACCATCCTCCAAAACTTTGAGGACTCCACCAAGATGGTGAGCGGCGATGACGCCATTATTAGCGTCACCATACCGCTTCTCTGCCTTCTAAAATGGTCTCTGCTCAAAACCAAACATGATGCATTGCAGGCGGAACACGATGAGTTGGAGCAAGAAACAGTAGTGGGTGTGGGTGATAACACATAGCCCAGCCTCGTCTCATCACAACGTGCAGTGGAGGACTATGACGAGGAGGAGGATGAAGACATGGAGCAACTCTCCGGCCAAATTGAGGATATGACATGCATACCAGTCATATGCTCAGTTCAGCGTGGCTGGCCAGAGGACAGGGTAGATGATGAGGAGGAGGAGGAGGAGGAGGAGGAGGAGGAGGACAGCATGTTCAGTCATCGTGTTGGTCTGGATACTGAAGTGATGGCTGTTAAGAGTCTGGCGCACATGGATGACTTTGTGGTAAGCTGCCTGTCTCGTGACCCTCGCGTTAAGAACATCTTGGCCGACAATCATTACTGGTTGGTAACACTGTTAGACCCACGCTACAAGGAGAACTTTATGTCTCTTATTCCCGAGGCGGAGAGGTCAGCCAAAATGCAGCAGTTCCGGAAGGCCATAGTCACGGAAGTAGGCAAAGCATTCCCTTCACAAAACGCTAGCGTCATAATTGTAACACTATTAGTTAAAAGAAAGGGATAAAATGTAAAAAAAAACAAAATAAGGCATGACTTTTTTTTAACATCAAATTTTTTTTTTTTAGATTTAACCAAAGAATGTGCACATTTGTTATAATAAACAAGTGAAAAATGTTGAAAATCAGTCATCCAAAGGTGTGTGAAAAAAATATATATATATGGTACCAATAAAAATGTCACTTTGTCCTGCAAAGAATGCAGGCCCCCAAATTATTTTTTTCCTCTGTGCGGCCCATACACCCAGCCGAGTTTGAGACCCCCTGCCTTACACTATATAGATATCATGTTAATTCCCCATCTATCTTGCTCAGGAGAGCATCTCCCCCGGCACCAAGAGCAGCTCATATTGAATTGTTACATTGACTAGTAACACTGCACACAGAAATGCACCTTAATATTCCACTGTTAACCCTTTCCTCCCAGCAGTAACACACAACTCCTCACCTTGATATCATGGTGATTTATGGTCAGAATGACTTCAATGCGATCAGTGATTTCTATTCTAGCTCTGCTCACATAGATTTTATATCCACACTCAACTATAGGCCGTTCTTCATATTTTGGGGGCTTTTAGTCAGATATACTAGTTTGTGCCTGTATAGTATTGGTGTAGATGGGAGTGTAGGGCATGGGTTACATGGCACTGTGGTGGGATACTGATGGGAGGTATTGGTGCTGTGTTTGATGCTTCTACTGGGTATTTTCCTACAAATACTGGAACAGCTCACTGCTTAGAATGATCCTTCCCAGCTCTATAATATATTATATATACCCCACAATGCAGGCTCACACACACATTTGTCTCAAGTGTGTTGTAGGGACACAGATACAGTCTTGGTCATGTGACTAAAGGCTACTTTACACACTGCGATATCGGTCCCGATATCGCTAGTGTGGGTACCCGCCCCATCTGTTGCGCGACACGGGCAAATCGCTGCCCATGCCGCACAACACCGACCAGACCCGTCACACATACTTACCTGACCGGCGACGTCGCTGTGACCGGCGAACCGCCTCCTTTCTAAGGGGGCGGTCCGTGCGGCGTCACAGCGACGTCACTGAGCGACCGCCCAATAGCAGCGGAGGGGCGGAGATGAGTGGCCGGAACATCCCGCCCACCTCCTTCCTTCCTCATAGCGGCTGGGAGGCAGGTAAGGAGAGGTTCCTCGTTTCTGCGGTGTCACACGGAGTGATGTGTGCTGCCGCAGGAGCGACGAACTACATCGTTACTGCTGCAGTAACGATAATCGAGAATGGAGACCCATGTCACCGATGAGCGATTTTGCACGTTTTTGCAACGATGCAAAATCGCTCATCGGTGTCACACGCAGCAACATCGCTAATGCGGCCGGATGTGCGTCACAAATTCCGTGACCCCAACGACTCCGCATTAGCGATGTCGCAGCGTGTAAAGCCCCCTTTAGTGGGAGTGGTGTACAGGGTCTTAGCAGTAAAGAGTATTCCATATTTCTGCCAGATACCCACAGAGATATTGAAATCTGAAAAAAGAGACTTCTGCTCATTGAAGGTAAGAACTGCTCACATAGCGTTCAACTCCACAGCAAACGAGTGCTCTAGCACTGGCATCTCAGCAGGGATATTCCCCTACTACACATGTGTGTCTGGGTCGCTGTGACAGTTTACAGGACATAACTCAAGGCACCTAGATAGAAGGCAGAGGTACTGGGATTGGTTGGTTTTTGGTGACGGAGGTGCAGGGGCTGGCGCCCATGTGCAGTGCTGGCTAAGGTATATTGATGATATTTTGATTTTTTGGCAGGGCACTGTGGAGCAGCTCGAGACATTTATGGAGGAACTTAATAACAACACCTTTAACATCAGATTGACGCATAAGCATAGCAGCAGTTGCGTTGACTTCCTGGATATTAAAATTTCATTCGGTTCTGAGCGAATTGTTCAGACCGACGTCCATAGGAAGGAAACATCAGTCAACGCACTGCTGCATGCTTCTTCTGCTCATACCCCCTCCACCATCCGGGCCGTACCGACTGGCCAGTTCCTCAGGATGAAGCAAATTTGTTCGTCAGACACTGCTTTTGAACAACAGTCTGCCGACCTCCAGCGCCATAGGGGTGGCAAAGGCGGTCTTCCCCCGGTCTGCCTCAGCAACGGACACTAGCCAATAGTGACTAGTGAGATCAAGGGTAGAAAAATAATTTGCAGTTCTCAATGCAGCTAGCGATTCCTCAATACGGGGGAGTGGTGCTGTCCTTCTTCTTTAACAGGACCAACGGAGCTGCCCAAAGGCTACAACTGTCACGGATAACCCCAGCCGCCTTCATGTTGCTCAACATGTCCTTGGTACACTGGTAATGTGAAGGTGGTATTGGCTTATAGCTCTCTTTGATGGGTGGGTGTGCACCTGTGGGGATGTAGTGTTGGACCCCTTTTATTCCCCCAAAATCTAGCGGATGTTTGCTGAAGACTTGCTCGCTCGTATTCTTGCACTACCCTGTGGACCCGCTTCTTGTGATGTGAAGGTGTGGAGTCAGTGCCTACGTGTAATTCCTTACACCACTCCTCTGGCTGACTTGGTGAGCAGTCACTGACTGGGTGGGGTGCAGTAATAGTGGATGCTGCTACTTGGATAGCATGTGTATCTACTGTGAACAGCTTATCAATGGTGGCAAGTCGGGGCAGCTTAACCTCCTGCTCTCCGCAGTTTAACACTCTCACGGGCACTCTTCCCTTCCGCACTAATGAATAAAACTATGATGTAAATATCATATAGATACCCCACAATTGTAAATAAAGGTAGGTTATGGGAAAAGGGGGAACAGGGAAAGAGGAAAATAGTGTAATAAAGTATACCTTCTGGGGGTGAGAGGAAATGGCAGCACAGCCAGTGGAGGTGAAGCAAAAGGAAGCCTGCAACTAAAGAGTTGAGAGCGTTATCACATGGTGACTGAGCCTGATTGTAAAGGGAGCATAGAGTGGAGCATACTCTGGGCACGTTAGAACCCAAGTTCTTAAACCATGAATATGGACCCCTTTTATTCTCCCAAAGTCTAGCGGATGTTTGCTGAAGACTTGCTCGTATTCTTGCACTACCCTGTGGACCCGCTTCTTGTGATGTGAAGGTGTGGAGTCAGTGCCTACGTGTAATTCCTTACACCACTCCTCTGGTTGACTTGGTGAGCTGTCACTGAATGGGTGTGGTGAAGTAACGGTGGATGCTGTGGCTTGGATATCATATTAAATATAGGGACCCCCATACAGTAGTATGAGAATTTTTTTTGTATTCAATGATCGGTATTACCTTCAGGGGCGCGGCACGTGGACGTGCGTTCCATTAGCCTTACTGCATTCCACTCCCATACAGGAAGTGGGCGCAGCTATTACTACGGTCGCACATAAAAGAACCCACAGCCACTACTGCACACAGCTGACTCCACCACTGGAAACCCACTTCTACACCAACGCAGGTAAGACAGGATCGGCACCTCTATGCTCCCGTTACAATCAGGCTCAGTCACCATGTGATAATGCTCTCAACAATTTAGTTGCAGGCTTCCCCTTGCTTCACCTCCACTGGCTGTGCTGCCATTTCCTCTCCCCCCTGGAAGGTATACTTTATTACACTATTTTCCTGTTTCCCTCTTCTCCCTTTTCCCATAACCTACCTTTATCTGCATTTGTGGGGTATCTATATACTATTTATATCACAGTTTTATTCATTAATACAGAAGGGAAGAGTGCGCGTGAGAGTGTTGAACTGCGGAGAGCAAGAGGTTAAGCTGCCCCGATTTGCCACCATTGATAAGCTGTTCACAGTAGATACACATGCTATCCAAGCAGCAGCAGCATCCACCATTACTGCACCCCACCCAGTCAGTGACAGCTCACCAAGTCAGCCAGAGGAGTGGTGTCAGGAATTACACGTAGGCACTGACTACACACCTTCACATCACAAGAAGGGGGTGCAAGTGTGACGCCCTGGACTAGCCAGTTAGTCACAGACATAACACACACACACCCCCTTTCCCGGATAGTTACACTAGTCAGACACAAAACCGTTGTTGCCTCCCTCCAGGGGCTGATGTCCACACCAGGTGGGGCGGAGCCAGGCGGTTGGCCCCACCCACCAAGGAGTTCACAGGCCTGGAGGTGGGAAAACCAGTCAGTTAGTTGAAGTTCAGTTTAGAGTTGAACCGTGGAGGTAGTGAGTTCAGTGAGGAGGCCAGTTTTGGGTAGGAGTGCAAAACTGCTAGTGTCTGGGTCAGATCCCAGGCACTATGGGGAGATAAGGTATGCACACCAGTGACTATGTAAGGGGAATACATGAAATAGCAGAAACTGCAGTGTGAATACTGACTTGAAAATTTCAATAGCTATATGCAAGAGTGAATATGTGAAAAATGGAATCTGCATTACTGCCATGAACATATGAATCAAGAGAAATTTAGCTACTGAATTGATCAATGCAATAGAGCCCCAACACTACGCCAAAGTATTTCTCTACGTTGGGGTCCCTAGCTTGTGTGTGTCCTCTCATGCAGTTAAAAAACCTACCGTGTATCGGAAGCTGAGACCCAGGCTATTTATGCGTATGATATGGATTGGCAATAGGTGTGGTTGGGGAGGGTTCACAAACGAAAAAATACTAACAAATAGGAATAACGTTTGGAACACCATTCTAAGTCCGAACTGGGTGCAAAAACCTAAAAAAACATCACTATGGGGAGATAAGGTATGCACACCAGTGACTATGTAAGGGGAATACATGAAATAGCAGAAACTGCTGTGTGAATACTGACTTGAAAAATCCAATAGCATTAATTCACATAATCCTAGTGACTGCGCACACAACATGGCCAAACGAAAACAAAAGACAGTACCTGGCCATTCAATCCAATGGAAACTCATAGGCAACACAGTCCATTAGACTAGGCAATTACATGCAGCCAAACAAAGTTCATGGGCCTTGCCTCAGAGTCGAACCCACAACCTCTTGGAGAACAAGCAAAGAGCCTACCACTAAACCAACTCAGTGAAGTTGGAAACCGACTCTACATTAATTAACATAATCCTAGTGACTGCGCACACAACATGGCCAAACAAAAGCAAAAGACAGTACCTGGCCTATCAATCCAATGGAAACTCATAGGTAACACAGTACATTGGACTAGGCAATTACATGCAGCCATACAAAGCCCATGGGTCTTGCCCCAGAGTCGAACCCACAACCTCTCGTAGCATGTAATTGCCTAGTCCAATGGACTATGTTGTATATGAGTTTCCATTGGATTGATAGGCCAGGAACTGTCTTTTGCTTTTGTTTGGCCATGTTGTGTGCACAGTCACTAGGATTATGTGAACTAATGTAAACTCTGTCACCAACTTCTCTGTGTTGGTGTAGTGGTAGGCTCTTTGCTTGGGCTACAAGAGGTTGTGGGTAGAGTTGAGCGCGGTTCGCGGTTCGTGGTTCTCCAGTTCTAGGCTCGAGTGATTTTTGGGCTGTTCGAGATCGAACTAGAACTCGAGCTTTTTGCTAAAAGCTCGGTAGTTCTAGAAACGTTCGAGAACGGTTCTAGCAGCAAAAAGCAGGGCTTTTTACAGCTACAGTGTGCAGGAGCCATCGCTGGCAGCCTGCCACAAGCTGGTAACCAAGATAAACATCGGGTATCCAAGCAAAGCGCTTTGGTTAGTAACCCGATGTTTATCCTAGTTACGTGCAGGAAGCCCACACTTCCCCGCTCAGCTCGCTCCGCCCCCTCCTGCCCGCGGCATGTACACATACATACATACACACACATACACACACACACATACACACACACACACACACACACACACACACACACACGGTCCCGCTCGGCTTACCTGCGGTCGGTCCGGAGGCAGCAGTCCTTGGCACTGGAAACTGTGGCTGCCGGCCCTTTAAGGGTGTGTTCTCCTTCATTGAGCATCATCTGTGGGCGGAGCTACCGCCCGGCGTCCTGCTCGGTCGCACAGATGAAGGAGTCACAGTGCCAGCCAGCGACCCCCAGCACATCGCTTCCCTCCGGCGCTGTGTGGGCCCCATCTGCACCGTGACCTGATCAGTATGTGGGACATCACTCCCTCCCCGCCCCTCCCTGTCCCCCCGTGCGTGTGTGGGCCCCGCAGAGCCGTGTGTGTGGCCCCCGGAGCCGTGTGTGTGGCCCCCGGAGCCGCGTGTGTGGGCCCCGGAGCCGCGTGTGTGACCCCCGGAGCCGCGTGTGTGGGCCCCGCAGAGCAAGGTGTGTGTTTGTATGTATGTATATATGCAGCAGAGCAGTATGCGTGTCTATATGTATGTATATATGCAGCAGAGCAGTATGCGTGTCTGTATGTATGTATATATGCAGCAGAGCAGTATGCGTGTCTATATGTATGTATATATGCAGCAGAGCAGTATGCGTGACTATATGTATGTATATATGCAGCAGAGCAGTATGCGTGTCTATATGTATGTATATATGCAGCAGAGCAGTATGCGTGTCTATATGTATGTATATATGCAGCAGAGCAGTATGCGTGTCTGTATGTATGTATATATGCAGCAGAGCAGTATGCGTGTCTATATGTATGTATATATGCAGCAGAGCAGTATGCGTGTCTATATGTATGTATATATGCAGCAGAGCAGTATGCGTGACTATATGTATGTATATATGCAGCAGAGCAGTATGCGTGACTATATGTATGTATATATGCAGCAGAGCAGTATGCGTGTCTATATGTATGTATATATGCAGCAGAGCAGTATGCGTGTCTATATGTATGTATATATGCAGCAGAGCAGTATGCGTGTCTATATGTATGTATATATGCAGCAGAGCAGTATGCGTGACTATATGTATGTATATATGCAGCAGAGCAGTATGCGTGTCTATATGTATGTATATATGCAGCAGAGCAGTATGCGTGTCTATATGTATATATATATGCAGCAGAGCAGTATGCGTGTCTATATGTATGTATATATGCAGCAGAGCAGTATGCGTGACTATATGTATGTATATATGCAGCAGAGCAGTATGCGTGTCTATATGTATATATATATGCAGCAGAGCAGTATGCGTGTCTATATGTATGTATATATGCAGCAGAGCAGTTTGCGTGACTATATGTATGTATATATGCAGCAGAGCAGTATGCGTGTCTGTATGTATGTATATATGCAGCAGAGCAGTATGCGTGTCTATATGTATGTATATATGCAGCAGAGCAGTATGCGTGTCTATATGTATGTATGTATGCAGCAGAGCAGTATGCGTGTCTATATGTATGTATATATGCAGCAGAGCAGTATGCGTGTCTATATGTATGTATATATGCAGCAGAGCAGTATGCGTGTCTATATGTATGTATATATGCAGCAGAGCAGTATGCGTGTCTATATGTATGTATATATGCAGCAGAGCAGTATGCGTGTCTATATGTATGTATATATGCAGCAGAGCAGTATGCGTGTCTATATGTATGTATATATGCAGCAGAGCAGTATGCGTGTCTGTATGTATGTATATATATATATGCAGCAGAGCAATATGCGTGTCTGTCTGTATGTATGCATGTATGTATGCAGCAGAGCAGTATGCGTGTCTGTATGTATGCATGTATGTATGCAGCAGAGCAGTATGCGTGTATGTATGTATGCATGTATGTATGCAGCAGAGCAGTATGCGTGTCTGTCTGTATGTATGTATGCAGCAGAGCAGTGTGTGTGTGTGTCTGTATGTATGTATGCAGCAGAGCAGTGTGTGTGTGTGTCTGTATGTATGTATGCAGCAGAGCAGTATGTGTGTGTCTGTCTATATGTATGTATGTAGCAGAGCAGTGTGTGTGTCTGTCTATATGTATGTATGCAGCAGAGCAGTATGTGTGTGTCTGTATGTATGTATGTATGCAGCATAGCAGTGTGTGTCTCTGTATGTATGCATGTATGATGTGTATCTATGTATGTCAGTGTATATGACTGTATAGATTTGTCTGTTTATATGTATTTTTGTGAGTTTGTCTTTAAATATGTATATGTACGTGTATGTATCTGTGTATGTGTGTGTGTCTCCGTGTTTATGGGGCCCACTGGGACTCTTCCGCCCGGGGCCCACAAAAACCTGGAGCCGGCCCTGCCTGCGGTGATGAAGTCCCGCCATCCCGACCTCAGCGCTGTCACTGTCCTCCATGGCCGCCGCTTGTCACATCACCTCTCGCTTCCGACCCGAGACTGACTAGCGGTGACGTCACGGGCCTCTCGCGATTCTTGGCTGTGAAGGCGGCAGTCATTGAACTTAGTGACAGGGGCTGTCAGCAGTGCTGGAGATCAGCGCAGGTAATGTACCTCGCTGACAGCAGCACTTGTCATGCCCTGCAGTGACCTGGGCTGACCCATTGATGTTAGCTCAGGTCACTGCACTGCTCTCCCAGCCAATGGGGAACATCCTGCTCTTCATTGACTGGGACAGTGTGGATCGTCATGGCAACCCCTTGGATTACAGCAGACCTGGATTTGTTTTTCATTCTAATAAATTGGTTAAAGAGGGAATGTTTTGGGGAGTGTTTTTTCAAATAAAAATGTGTTTGTCGTCTATTTTTTTTTATTACTGACTGGGTTGGTGATGTCGGGTATCTGATAGACGCCTGACCTCACCAACCCCAGGGCTTGATGCCAGGTGACATTACACATCTGGTATTAACCCCATATATTACCCCGTTTGCCACCGCACCAGGGCGCGGGATGAGCTGGGGCGAAGCACCAGGATTGGCGCATCTAATGGATGCGCCACTTCTGGGGCGGCTGCGGCCTGCTATTTTTAGGCTGGGGAGAGTCCAATAACCATGGACCTCCCTAGTCTGAGAATATCAGGCCCCAGCTGTCTGCTTTACCTTGGCTGGTGATCCAATTTTGGGGGACCCCTACGTGTTTTTTTTTTTAATTATTTATTTAATTTAAAATAACAGCGTGGGGTGCCCTCAGTTTTGGATTACCAGCCAAGGTGAGGTTGCCAGCTGTGGTCTGCAGGCTGCAGCCGTCTGCTTTACCCTAGCTGGCTACAAAACTAGGGGGAACCCTACGTCATTTTTTTTTTTCATTTTTTTGGCTAAATACAAAGCTAAGCACCCCTTAGTGCCACATGAAAGGCACCAAAGCGTGCTCCACTTTTTCTCCACTTTTTCTCCACTTTTTCTCCACTTTTTTCTCCACTTTTTCTCCACTTTTTCTCCACTTTTTTCTCAACTTTTTCTCAACTTTTTCTCCACTTTTTCTCCACTTTTTCTCGACTTTTTCTCGACTTTTTCTCCACTTATTCTCCACTTTTTCTCCACTTTTTCTCCACTTTTTCTCCACTTTTTCTCCACTTTTTCTCCACTTTTTCTCCACTTTTTCTCCATTTTTTCTCCACTTATTCTCCACTTTTTCTCAACTTTTTCTCCACTTTTTTCTCCACTTTTTCTCCACTTTTTCTCCACTTTTTCTCCACTTTTTCTCCACTTTTTCTCCACTTTTTTCTCCACTTTTTCTCCACCTTTTCTCAACCTTTTCTCAATCTTTTCTCAACTTTTTCTCCACTTTTTCTCCACTTTTTCTCCACTTTTTCTCCACTTATTCTCCACTTATTCTCCACTTTTTCTCCACTTATTCTCCACTTTTTCTCCACTTTTTCTCCACTTTTTCTCCACTTTTTCTCCATTTTTTCTCCACTTATTCTCCACTTTTTCTCCACTTTTTCTCCACTTATTCTCCACTTTTTCTCCACTTTTTCTCCATTTTTTCTCCACTTTTTCTCCACTTTTTCTCCACTTTTTCTCCACTTTCTCCACTTTTTTCTCCACTTTTTTCTCCACTTTTTCTCCACTTTTTCTCCACTTTTTCTCCACTTTTTCTCCACTTATTCTCCACTTATTCTCCACCTTTTCTCAACCTTTTCTCAACCTTTTCTCCACTTTTTCTCCACTTTTTCTCCACTTTTTCTCCACTTTTTTCTCCATTTTTTCTCCACTTTTTCTCCACTTATTCTTCACTTTTTCTCCACTTTTTTCTCCACTTATTCTCCACTTTTTCTCCACTTATTCTCCACTTATTCTCCACTTTTTCTCCACTTTTTCTCCACTTTTTCTCCACTTTTTCTCCACTTTTTTCTCCACTTTTTCTCCACTTTTTCTCCACTTTTTCTCCACTTTTTCTCCACTTTTTCTCCATTTTTTCTCCGTTCTTTTTCTATGGTCGGTCTACCCATTAGCTCTGCCATGCATACTGTAGCTCTACACCTACTGCACATGTTACTTTGATTGACATCTCTTTCGTACCAGAGCTGTCTAAGCCTACTCTGACCCCATATTTGTCATTACTATATTGTCCTTGTACTGTATTATGACATTTGTATCATGTGTTTCATTTCTTGCTGTGTTGCAATTTTTTTGCTGCATCCCAATTGTACCTCTACATTGTTCGAGTTTATGTTATTGCTCTCTCACTCTTATGTGATACTGATTATTGTCATTTTTCATGATTACATGCAGATAAGTCCAATCTGACGAAGGCTCAGGCCGAAACGTCATTTGTAACTTGTTTTGGACAAAAACATATATGCTTATGAAAAAAATGTTTTTCTTAATACGGACCAATAAAGAGTGATTTTGCATTACTATCCGTTGTGACTTACTGACTTAGTCTGGGAGATTTAGAGTGCCGAGGTTACTCACTAATTTTATCTATTATTACCTCTGAGCATCTATATACCAGTGAGCAGAGCTTCCTCTACAGTAGTTCTCCTGATTAGGCATGCCCTTACCTCATGAGCAGGGCATTGCAGCTTTGGTAGCAACTATTACGACATGGACTCTGCTGCTGTGGACCCGGGGAGAGTGAGTGCAGATTCATTGCACCCACACTCCTCACATGAAGGGTCCGCACTCCTAGAAAATGGGGGATACGTTCCCTGAGTGTCTCCCCCCCATATTCTAGATGGTCCAGAGTCGTCGTGGGACCCCTTTATTTTTTTTCTTACAATAAATTGGTGAAAGAGGAAATGTTTTGGGGACTGTTTTTTCAAATAAATTTCTTTTGTCGATTTTTTTTTTTTTGTTAGTACTGACAGTTTATGATGTTGGGTATCTAATAGACGCCATGACATCACAAACTGCTGGGCTTGATCTCAGGTGACTTTACAGCTAGTATCAACCCGATTTATTACCCCGTTTGCCACTGCACCAGGGCACGGGATGAGCTGGGGTGAAGCGCCAGGATTGGCGCATCTAGTGGATGCGCCACGTCTGGGGTGCCTGCGGCCTGCTATTTTTAGGCTGTGAAGGCCCAATAACTATGGACCTTCCCACCCTGAGAATACCAGACCACAGCTGTCCGCTTTACCTTGGCTGGTGATCCAATTTGGGGGAGACCCTACTTTTATTGTGTAATTATTAATATTTATAAAATAATTATAAAAAAGAGCCTGAGGGGACCTCCACATTGGATCCCCAACCACGGTAAAGCTGCCAGCTGTGGTTTTCAGGCTACAGCCGTCTGCTTTACCCTAGCTGGCTATCAAAAATGGGGGGACCCAATGTCATTTTTTTTTTAACTATTTTTTAAATAGAAAAAATTAATGGGCTTCCCTGTATTTTGATTGCCAACCAAGGTATCGGCAGGCAGACTGGGGTGGCAACCCATAGCTGTCTGCTTTATCTGCGCTGAGAATCAAAAATACCGCGGAGCGCTACGTCATTTTTTTAAAGATTTATTTTTACAGCACTGTGATGTCCAGCAATCAAAATACAGGGAAGCCCATTTTGTTTTTAGTTATTTAAATAAATAATTAAAAAAAATATATATGGGCTCCCGCTGCATTTTTTGTATTGCTAGGTAAGGGTAATCCAAGCAGCTACTGGCTGCTAACCCCCACTGCTTGATGTTACCTTCACTGGCAATGGAAAATCCAGGGAAGCATTTTTTATTTTTTTTGCCAAAAAACTACAAAAAAAAGGACGTGAGCTTCGCCATATTTTTGTATGCTAGCCAGGTATAGCAGGCAGGTGCTGGAAGAGTTGGATACAGCACCTGAAGATGGCGCTTCTATGAAAATACCATTTTCTGAGGCGACTGCAGACTGCAATTCGCAGCAGTGGTGCCCAGAAATCTCAGGCCAACCTGTGCTGCGGATTCCAATCCCCAGCTGCCTAGTTGTACCTGGCTGGACACAAAAATGGGGCGAAGCCTACGTCATTTGTTTTCTAATTATTTCATGAAATTCATGAAATAATAGAAAAAGGGCTTCCCTTTATTTTTGTCTCCCAGCCGGGTACAAATAGGCAACTGGGGGTTGGGGGCAGCCGTACCTGCCTGCTGTACCTGGCTAGCATACAAAAATATAGCGAAGCCCACATAATTTTTTCAGGGGGCAAAAAACTTCTGCATACAGTCCTGGATGGAGTATGCTGAGCCTTGTAGTTCTGCAGCTGCTGTCTGTCTGTATGGAGAAGAGCAGACAGCATCTGCAGAATTACAAGGCTCAGCATACTCCATCCAGGAGTGTATGCAGAATTTTTTTTCCCACCAAAAAAATGACGTGGGCTTCGCCATATTTTTGTATGCTAGCCAGGTACAGCAGGCAGCCACGGGCTGCCTCCAACCCCCAGTTGCCTATTTGTACCCGGCTGGGAACCAAAAATATAGGGAAGCCCGTTTTTTTTAATTATTTCACTTATTTCATGAAATAATTAAAAAACAAATGACGTGGGCTTCACCCCATTTTTGTGTCCAGCCGGGTACAACTAGGCAGCTGGGGATTGGAATCCGCAGCACAGGTTAGCCCGAGGTTTCTGGGCGCCTCTGCTGCGAATTTCAGTCCGCAGCCGTCCCAGAAAATGGCGCTCTCATAGAAGCGCCATCATCTGGAGCTGTATCCAACTCTTCCAACAGCCCTGTAGCCGGGTGGCTTGTTGGGTAATCATGAGTTAATACTGGCTTTGTTTTACTAGCCAGTATTAAGCCAGAGATTCTTAATGTCAGGCACGTTTGACCCGGCCATTAAGAATCTCCAATAAAGGGTTAAAAAAAAACACCACACAGAGAAAAAATACTTTAATAGAAATAAATACACAGACACATTAGAGACTCCATCTTTATTACCCCCTGTCAGCCCTCCACGATCCTGCTCTTCTGTCTTCTTTCTTTCTAGTGTAGTAGTAGTGACGATTGTAGTGAGGATGAGTTTACCCAGCTCATCACTTGGGGCTGGGGAACCTCATCCTAACTACAATCATCACTACAAACGGGAAGCAGCGTGCAGATCAGTGCTGGCTGTCAGCGGTAACAGCGGTAAAGGCCCCGTCACACTAAGCAACTTACCAGCGATCCCAGCAACGATAGGGATCGCTGGTAAGTTGCTAGGAGGTTGCTGGTGAGATGTCACACTAGCGACGCTCCAGCGATCCCACCAGCAACCTGACCTGGCAGGGATCGCTGGAGCGTGGCTACACGAGTTGCTGATGAGCTCACCAGCAACCAGTGACCAGCCCCCAGCGCCGCGTGGAAGATGCTGCGCTTGGTAACTAAGGTAAATATCGGGTAACCAACCCGATATTTACCTTGGTTACCAGCGCACGCAGCTACACGTGCAGAGAGCAGGGAGCAGCGCACACTGAGCGCTGGCTCCCTGCTCTCCTAGTTACAGCACACATGGGGTTAATTACCCGATGTGTGCTGCAGCTACATGTGCACAGAGCAGGGAGCAGCGCACAATGCTTAGCGCTGGCTCCCTGCTCTCAGACGCTGACACGCGTTACCATAGCAACGGTGCTCTCGGAGCCGCGGTTAGCGGTGACGTCACCGCTAACTGCGTTGCTATGGCAACCTCCGTTAATGACCGGCTGTGTCAGCCGGTCCCTAACGGAACGCGGACCGTGTGCTAGAGCATGTCGCCGGTACACGGCGATACACACATGTGCACCGTGTACCGGAGAGATGCACTCGCAGGTCCTACATGACTCGTCATAGTCATGTGACCAGTCTGTAGCCAATGAGATAATAGCCACGTGACTGGTCACATGGCTATTTTGACGTCACGATAGGTCCTGCTTCTCTGCTGGCAGTGCAGGTCACCGGGAGGGTTCAGCGATCATCGGATGGAATAGCGGCAGGAGACAGAGTGCAGAAGGGATCGCGGGGACCGGTAAGTGTTATGGCAATGTTTATTAACTGTTTGTGTACATTTATAATGCATTTTTATGTGTTTGTGATTGCCTCCCATTATAGCCTATTGGTTCGAGTTCGGTTCGTCGAACGTTCGACGAACCGAACTCGAACGGGACCCCCGTTCGGCGAACCGACCTCGAGCCGAACCGCGACCGGTTCGCTCATCTCTAGTTGTGGGTTCGACTCTGAGGCAAGGCCCATGGACTTTGTATGGCTGCATGTAATTGCCTAGTCCAATTGATTGCTTTGCCTATGAGTTTCTATTGGATTTATAGGCCAGGTAATGTCTTTTGCTTTTGTTTGGCCATGTTGTGTGCGCAGTCACTAGGATTATGTGAATTAATGTAGAATCAGTTTTCCACTTCTCTGTGTTGGTGTATTTGTAGGCTCTTTGCTTGGGCTACAAGAGGTTGTGGGTTCGACTCTGGGGCAAGGCCCATGGGCTTTGTATGGCTGCTTGTATTTGCCTAGTCTAATGGACTGTGTTGCCTATGAGTTTCCATTGGATTGATAGGCCAGGTATTTTCTTTTGTTTGGCCATGTTGTGTGCGCAGTCACTAGGATTATGTGAATTAATGTAGAGTCAGGTTCACATTTCTCTGTGTTGATGTAGTTGTAGGCTCTTTGCTAGAGCTGCGAGAGGTTGTGAGTTCAACTTTGAGGCAAGGCCCATGGACTTTGTATGGCTGCATGTTATTGCCTAGTCCAATGGACTATGTTACCTATGAGTTTCAATTGGAATGATAGGCCAGGTACTGTCTTTTGCTTTTGTTTGGCCATGTTGTGTGCGCAGTCACTAGGATTATGTGAATTAATGTAGAGTCAGTTTCACACTTCTCTGTGTTGCCGTAGTGGTAGGCTTTTTTCTTGGGCTGCGAGAGGTTGTGAGTTCGACTCTGAGGCAAGGCCCATGGACTTTGTATGGCTGCATGTTATTGCCTAGTCCAATGGACTATGTTACCTATGAGTTTCAATTGGAATGATAGGCCAGGTACTGTCTTTTGCTTTTGTTTGGCCATGTTGTGTGCGCAGTCACTAGGATTATGTGAATTAATGTAGAATCATTCTCCTACTTCTCTGAGTTGGTGTAGTGGTAGGCTCTTTGCTTGGGCTGCGAGCAGTTGTGGTTTGACTCTGAGGCAAAGCCCATGGACTTTGTATGGCTGCATGTAATTGCCTAGTCCAATGGACTATGTTGTCTATGAGTTTCCATTGGATTGATAGGCCAGGGACTGTCTATTGCTTTTGTTTGGCCATGTTGTGTGCGCAGTCACTAGGATTATGTGAATTTATGTTGAGTCAGTTTCGCACTTCTCTGTGTTGGTGTAGTGGTAGGCTCTTTGCTTGGGCTTTGAGAGGTAGTGGTTTTGACTCTGAGGCAAGGCCCATGGACTTTGTATGGCTGCATGTTATTGCCTAGTCCAAAGGATTGCGTTGCCTATGAGTTTCCATTGGATTAATATGCCAGGTACTGTCTTTTGCTTTTGTTTGGCCATGTTGTGTGCGCAGTCACTAGGATTATGTGAATTAATGTAGAGTCATTCACCTACTTCTCTGTGTTGGTGTAGTGGTAGTCTCTTTGCTTAAGCTGCGAGAGGTTGTGGGTTCGACTCTGAGGCTAGGCCCATGGAGTTTGTATGGCTGCATGTAATCGCCTAGTTCAATTGACTGTGTTGCCTATGAGTTCCCATCGGATTGATAGGCCAGGTACTGTCTTTTGCTTTTGTTTGGCCATGTTGTGTGCGCAGTCACTAGGATTATGTGAACTAATGTAAACTTAGTTTCCAACTTCTCTGTGTTGGTGTAGTGGTAGGCTCTTTGCTTGGGCTGCGAGAAATTGTGGGTTTGACTCTGCGGCAAAGCCCATGGACTTTGTATGACTGCATGTAATTGCCTAGTCCAATGGACTATGTTGCCTATGAGTTTCCATTGGATTGATAGGCCAGGTACTGCCTTTTGCTTTTGTTTGACCATGTTGTGTGCGCAGTCACTAGGGTTATGGGAATTAATGTAGAGTCAGTTTCCCACTTCTCTGTGTTGGTGTAGTGGTAGGCTCTTTGCTTGGGCTGCGAGAGGTTGTGGGTTCGACTCTAATGCAAGGCTCATGGACTTTGAATGGCTGCATGTAATTGCTTAGTCCAATGGACTGTGTTGCCTATGAGTTTCTATTGGATTGATAGGCCAGTTACTGTCTTTTGTTTTCGTTTGGCCATGTTGTGTGCGCAGTCACTAGGATTATGTGAATTAATGTAGAGTCAGGTTTACATTTCTCTGTGTTGGTGTAGTGGTAGGCTCTTTGCTTGAGCTGCGAGAGGTTGTGAGTTCAACTTTGAGGCAAGGCCCATGGACTTTGTATGGCTGCATGTAATTGCCTAGTCCAATTGATTGCTTTGCCTATGAGTTTCTATTGGATTGATAGGCCAGGTACTGTCTTTTGCTTTTGTTTGGCCATGTTGTGTGCGCAGTCACTAGGATTATGTGAATTAATGTAGAGTCATTCACCTACTTCTCTGTGTTGGTGTAGTGGTAGTCTCTTTGCTTAAGCTGCGAGAGGTTGTGGGTTCGACTCTGAGGCAAGGCCCATGGTGTTTGTATGGCTGCATGTAATTGCCTATTTCAATTAACTGTGTTGCCTATGAGGTCCCATTGGATTGATAGGCCAGGTACTGTCTTTTGCTTTTGTTTGGCCATGTTGTGTGCGCAGTCACTAGGATTATGTGAACTAATGTAAACTCAGTTTCCAACTTCTCTGTCTTGGTGTAGTGGTAGGCTCTTTGCTTGGGCTGCGAGAAATTGTGGGTTTGACTCTGAGGCAAAGCCCATGGACTTTATATGGCTGCATGTAATTGCCTAGTCCAATGGACTGTGTTGCCTTTGAGTTTCCATTGGATTGATTGGCCAGGTATTATCTTTTGTTTGGTTATGTTGTGTGCGCAGTCGGTAGGATTATGTGAATTAATGTAGAATCAGTTTCCCAGTTCTCTGTGTTGCTGTAGTGGAAGGCTCTTTGCTTAGCTGCACGAGGTTGTGGGTTTGACTCTGAGGCAAGGCCCATGGAGTTTGTATGGCTGCATGTAATTGCCTAGTTCAATTAACTGTGTTGCCTATGAGTTCCCATTGGATTGATAGGCCAGGTACTGTCTTTTGCTTTTGTTTGGCCATGTTGTGTGCGCAGTCACTAGGATTATGTGAATTAATGTAGACGCAGCTTCCTACTTCTTTGTGTTGGTGAAGTTGTAGGCTCTTTGCTTGTTCTGCCAGAGATTGTGGGTATGACTCTGAGGCAAGGCCCATGGACTTTGTATGGCTGCATGTAATTGCGTAGTCCAATGGACTATGTTGTCTATGAGTTTCCATTGGATTGATAGGCCAGGGACTGTCTTTTGTTTTCGTTTGGTCATGTTGTGTGCGCAGTCACTAGGATTATGTGAATTAATGTAGAGTCATTCTCTTCTCTGTGTTGGTGTAGTGGTAGGCTCTTTCCTTGGGTTACAAGAAGTTGTGGGTTTGACTTTGAGGCAAAGCCCATGGACTTTGTATGGTTGAATGTAATTGCCTAGTCCAATGGACTGTGTTGCCCATGAGTTTTCATTGAATGAATAGGCCAGGTATTGTCTTTTGTTTGGCCATGTTGTGTGCGCAGTCGGTAGGATTATGTGAATTAATGTAGAATCAGTTTCCCACTTCTCTGTGTTAGTGTAGTGGTAGGCTCTTTGCTTGGTTGCGAGAAGTTGTGGGTTTGACTCTGAGGCAAGGCCCATGGACTTTGTATGTCTCCATGTAATTGTCTAGTCCAATGGACTGTGTTGCCTATGAGTTTCCATTGGATTGATAGGCCAGGTACTGTCTTTTGCTTTTGTTTGGCCATGTTGTGTGCGCAGTCACTAGGATTATGTGAATTAATGTAGAAACGGTTTTCCACTCCTCTGTGTTGGTGTATTGGTAGGCTCTTTACCTTGGCTATGAGAGGTTGTGGGTTTGACTCTGGGGCAAGGCCCATGGGCTTTGTATGGCTGCATGTAATTGCCTAGTCCAATGTACTGTGTTACCTATGAGTTTCCGTTGGATTGATAGGCCACGTATTGTCTTTTGCTTTTGTTTGGCCATGTTGTGTGCGCAGTCACTAGGATTATGTTAATTAATGTAGAGTCGGTTTCCAACTTCTCTGAGTTGGTTTAGTGGTAGGCTCTTTGCTTGTTCTCCAAGAGGTTGTGGGTTCGACTCTGAGGCAATGCCCATGAACTTTACATGGCTGCATGTAAGTGCCTAGTCTAATGGACTGTGTTGCCTATGAGTTTCCATTGGATTGATAGGCCAGATAATGTCTTTTGCATTTGTTTGGCCATGTTGTGTGCGCAGTCACTAGGATTATGTTAATTAATGTAGAGTCGGTTTCCAACTTCACTGAGTTGGTTTAGTGGTAGGCTCTTTGCTTGTTCTCCAAGAGGTTGTGGGTTCGACTCTGAGGCAAGGCCCATGAACTTTGTTTGGCTGCATGTAATTGCCTAGTCTAATGGACTGTGTTGCCTATGAGTTTCCATTGGATTGAATGGCCAGGTACTGTCTTTTGTTTTCGTTTGGCCATGTTGTGTGCGCAGTCACTAGGATTATGTGAATTAATGCTATTGGATTTTTCAAGTCAGTATTCACACAGCAGTTTCTGCTATTTCATGTATTCCCCTTACATAGTCACTGGTGTGCATACCTTATCTCCCCATAGTGATGTTTTTTTAGGTTTTTGCACCCAGTTCGGACTTAGAATGGTGTTCCAAACGTTATTCCTATTTGTTAGTATTTTTTCGTTTGTGAACCCTCCCCAACCACACCTATTGCCAATCCATATCATACGCATAAATAGCCTGGGTCTCAGCTTCCCATACACGGTAGGTTTTTTAACTGCATGAGAGGACACACACAAGCTAGGGACCCCAACGTAGAGAAATACTTTGGCGTAGTGTTGGGGCTCTATTGCATTGATCAATTCAGTAGCTAAATTTCTCTTGATTCATATGTTCATGGCAGTAATGCAGATTCCATTTTTCACATATTCACTCTTGCATATAGCTATTGAAATTTTCAAGTCAGTATTCACACTGCAGTTTCTGCTATTTCATGTATTCCCCTTACATAGTCACTGGTGTGCATACCTTATCTCCCCATAGTGCCTGGGATCTGACCCAGACACTAGCAGTTTTGCACTCCTACCCAAAACTGGCCTCCTCACTGAACTCACTACCTCCACGGTTCAACTCTAAACTGAACTTCAACTAACTGACTGGTTTTCCCACCTCCAGGCCTGTGAACTCCTTGGTGGGTGGGGCCAACCGCCTGGCTCCGCCCCACCTGGTGTGGACATCAGCCCCTGGAGGGAGGCAACAACGGTTTTGTGTCTGACTAGTGTAACTATCCGGGAAAGGGGGTGTGTGTGTGTTATGTCTGTGACTAACTGGCTAGTCCAGGGCGTCACACTTGCACCCCCTTCTTGTGATGTGAAGGTGTGTAGTCAGTGCCTACGTGTAATTCCTGACACCACTCCTCTGGCTGACTTGGTGAGCTGTCACTGACTGGGTGGGGTGCAGTAATGGTGGATGCTGCTGCTGCTTGGATAGCATGTGTATCTACTGTGAACAGCTTATCAATGGTGGCAAATCGGGGCAGCTTAACCTCTTGCTCTCCGCAGTTCAACACTCTCACGCGCACTCTTCCCTTCCGTATTAATGAATAAAACTGTGATATAAATAGTATATAGATACCCCACAAATGCAGATAAAGGTAGGTTATGGGAAAAGGGAGAAGAGGGAAACAGGAAAATAGTGTAATAAAGTATACCTTCCAGGGGGGAGAGGAAATGGCAGCACAGCCAGTGGAGGTGAAGCAAGGGGAAGCCTGCAACTAAATTGTTGAGAGCATTATCACATGGTGACTGAGCCTGATTGTAACGGGAGCATAGAGGTGCCGATCCTGTCTTACCTGCGTTGGTGTAGAAGTGGGTTTCCAGTGGTGGAGTCAGCTGTGTGCAGTAGTGGCTGTGGGTTCTTTTATGTGCGACCGTAGTAATAGCTGCGCCCACTTCCTGTATGGGAGTGGAATGCAGTGAGGCTAATGGAACGCACGTCCACGTGCCGCGCCCCTGAAGGTAATACCGATCATTGAATACAAAAAAAATTCTCATACTACTGTATGGGGGTCCCTATATTTAATATGATATCCAAGCCACAGCATCCACCGTTACTTCACCACACCCATTCAGTGACAGCTCACCAAGTCAACCAGAGGAGTGGTGTAAGGAATTACACGTAGGCACTGACTCCACACCTTCACATCACAAGAAGCGGGTCCACAGGGTAGTGCAAGAATACGAGCAAGTCTTCAGCAAACATCCGCTAGACTTTGGGAGAATAAAAGGGGTCCATATTCATGGTTTAAGAACTTGGGTTCTAACGTGCCCAGAGTATGCTCCACTCTATGCTCCCTTTACAATCAGGCTCAGTCACCATGTGATAACGCTCTCAACTCTTTAGTTGCAGGCTTCCTTTTGCTTCACCTCCACTGGCTGTGCTGCCATTTCCTCTCACCCCCAGAAGGTATACTTTATTACACTATTTTCCTCTTTCCCTGTTCCCCCTTTTCCCATAACCTACCTTTATTTACAATTGTGGGGTATCTATATGATATTTACATCATAGTTTTATTCATTAGTGCGGAAGGGAAGAGTGCCCGTGAGAGTGTTAAACTGCGGAGAGCAGGAGGTTAAGCTGCCCCGACTTGCCACCATTGATAAGCTGTTCACAGTAGATACACATGCTATCCAAGTAGCAGCATCCACTATTACTGCACCCCACCCAGTCAGTGACTGCTCACCAAGTCAGCCAGAGGAGTGGTGTAAGGAATTACACGTAGGCACTGACTCCACACCTTCACATCACAAGAAGCGGGTCCACAGGGTAGTGCAAGAATACGAGCGAGCAAGTCTTCAGCAAACATCCGCTAGATTTTGGGGGAATAAAAGGGGTCCAACACTACATCCCCACAGGTGCACACCCACCCATCAAAGAGAGCTATAAGCCAATACCACCTTCACATTACCAGTGTACCAAGGACATGTTGAGCAACATGAAGGCGGCTGGGGTTATCCGTGACAGTTGTAGCCTTTGGGCAGCTCCGTTGGTCCTGTTAAAGAAGAAGGACAGCACCACTCCCCCGTATTGAGGAATCGCTAGCTGCATTGAGAACTGCAAATTATTTTTCTACCCTTGATCTCACTAGTCACTATTGGCTAGTGTCCGTTGCTGAGGCAGACCGGGGGAAGACCGCCTTTGCCACCCCTATGGCGCTGGAGGTCGGCAGACTGTTGTTCAAAAGCAGTGTCTGACGAACAAATTTGCTTCATCCTGAGGAACTGGCCAGTCGGTACGGCCCGGATGGTGGAGGGGGTATGAGCAGAAGAAGCATGCAGCAGTGCGTTGACTGATGTTTCCTTCCTATGGACGTCGGTCTGAACAATTCGCTCAGAACCGAATGAAATTTTAATATCCAGGAAGTCAACGCAACTGCTGCTATGCTTATGCGTCAATCTGATGTTAAAGGTGTTGTTATTAAGTTCCTCCATAAATGTCTCGAGCTGCTCCACAGTGCCCTGCCAAAAAATCAAAATATCATCAATATACCTTAGCCAGCACTGCACATGGGCGCCAGCCCCTGCACCTCCGTCACCAAAAACCAACCAATCCCAGTACCTCTGCCTTCTATCTAGGTGCCTTGAGTTATGTCCTGTAAACTGTCACAGCGACCCAGACACACATGTGTAGTAGGGGAATATCCCTGCTGAGATGCCAGTGCTAGAGCACTTGTTTGCTGTGGAGTTGAACGCTATGTGAGCAGTTCTTACCTTCAATGAGCAGAAGTCTCTTTTTTCAGATTTCAATATCTCTGTGGGTATCTGGCAGAAATATGGAATACTCTTTACTGCTAAGACCCTGTACACCACTCCCACTAAAGGGGGCTTTACACGCTGCGACATCGCTAATGCGGAGTCGTTGGGGTCACGGAATTTGTGACGCACATCCGGCCGCATTAGCGATGTTGCTGCGTGTGACACCTATGAGCGATTTTGCATCGTTGCAAAAACGTGCAAAATCGCTCATCGGTGACATGGGTCTCCATTCTCGATTATCGTTACTGCAGCAGTAACGATGTAGTTCGTCGCTCCTGCGGCAGCACACATCACTCCGTGTGACACCGCAGAAACGAGGAACCTCTCCTTACCTGCCTCCCAGCCGCTATGAGGAAGGAAGGAGGTGGGCGGGATGTTCCGGCCACTCATCTCCGCCCCTCCGCTGCTATTGGGCGGTCGCTCAGTGACGTCGCTGTGACGCCGCACGGACCGCCCCCTTAGAAAGGAGGCGGTTCGCCGGTCACAGCGACGTCGCCGGTCAGGTAAGTATGTGTGACGGGTCTGGTCGGTGTTGTGCGGCATGGGCAGCGATTTGCCCGTGTCGCGCAACAGATGGGGCGGGTACCCACACTAGCGATATCGGGACCGATATCGCAGTGTGTAAAGTAGCCTTTAGTCACATGACCAAGACTGTATCTGTGTCCCTACAACACACTTGAGACAAATGTGTGTGTGAGCCTGCATTGTGGGGTATATATAATATATTATAGAGCTGGGAAGGATCATTCTAAGCAGTGAGCTGTTCCAGTATTTGTAGGAAAATACCCAGTAGAAGCATCAAACACAGCACCAATACCTCCCATCAGTATCCCACAACAGTGCCATGTAACCCATGCCCTACACTCCCATCTACACCAATACTATACAGGCACAAACTAGTATATCTGACTAAAAGCCCCCAAAATATGAAGAACGGCCTATAGTTGAGTGTGGATATAAAATCTATGTGAGCAGAGCTAGAATAGAAATCACTGATCGCATTGAAGTCATTCTGACCATAAATCACCATGATATCAAGGTGAGGAGTTGTGTGTTACTGCTGGGAGGAAAGGGTTAACAGTGGAATATTAAGGTGCATTTCTGTGTGCAGTGTTACTAGTCAATGTAACAATTCAATATGAGCTGCTCTTGGTGCCGGGGGAGGGAGATGCTCTCCTGAGCAAGATAGATGGGGAATTAACATGATATCTATATAGTGTAAGGCAGGGGGTCTCAAACTCGGCTGGGTGTATGGGCCGCACAGAGGAAAAAAATAATTTGGGGGGCTGCATTCTTTGCAGGACAAAGTGACATTTTTATTGGTACCATATATATATATTTTTTTCACACACCTTTGGATGACTGATTTTCAACATTTTTCACTTGTTTATTATAACAAATGTGCACATTCTTTGGTTAAATCTAAAAAAAAAAAATTTGATGTTAAAAAAAAGTCATGCCTTATTTTGTTTTTTTTTACATTTTATCCCTTTCTTTTAACTAATAGTGTTACAATTATGACGCTAGCGTTTTGTGAAGGGAATGCTTTGCCTACTTCCGTGACTATGGCCTTCCGGAACTGCTGCATTTTGGCTGACCTCTCCGCCTCGGGAATAAGAGACATAAAGTTCTCCTTGTAGCGTGGGTCTAACAGTGTTACCAACCAGTAATGATTGTCGGCCAAGATGTTCTTAACGCGAGGGTCACGAGACAGGCAGCTTACCACAAAGTCATCCATGTGCGCCAGACTCTTAACAGCCATCACTTCAGTATCCAGACCAACACGATGACTGAACATGCTGTCCTCCTCCTTCTCCTCCTCCTCCTCCTCCTCCTCATCATCTACCCTGTCCTCTGGCCAGCCACGCTGAACTGAGCATATGACTGGTATGCATGTCATATCCTCAATTTGGCCGGAGAGTTGCTCCATGTCTTCATCCTCCTCCTCGTCATAGTCCTCCACTGCACGTTGTGATGAGACGAGGCTGGGCTATGTGTTATCACCCACACCCACTACTGTTTCTTGCTCCAACTCATCGTGTTCCGCCTGCAATGCATCATGTTTGGTTTTGAGCAGAGACCGTTTTAGAAGGCAGAGAAGCGGTATGGTGACGCTAATAATGGCGTCATCGCCGCTCACCATCTTGGTGGAGTCCTCAAAGTTTTGGAGGATGGTACATACGTCGGACATCCATCTCCACTCCTCAGGTGTTATGTGTGGAGTTTGACCCATTTCCCGACGGCTTAGGTGATGCAGGTACTCAACAACTGCCCTCTTCTGCTCACATATCCTGATCAACATGTGCAGAGTTGAATTCCAACGCGTGGGGACATCACACACCAGTCTGTGAGCCGGAAGATGCAAACGACGCTGAAAGCCGGCAAGGCCGGCTGAAGCAGTAGGTGACTTTCGAAAATGTGCAGACAGGCAGCGAACTTTTACCAGCAGATCAGACAGCTCTGGGTATGACTTTAGAAACCGCTGAACCACGAGGTTGAGCACATGGGCCATGCATGGAACATGTGTCAGCTGGCCTCGCCTCAAAGCCGCCACCAGGTTCCGGCCATTGTCACACACAACCTTTCCTGGCTTTAGGTTCAGAGGTGTGAGCCAGTGATCTGCATGCTGTTTTAGAGCTGTCCACACCTCTTCTGCATTGTGGGGTTTGTCACCTATGCAGATTAGCTGCAGCACAGTCTGTTGCCGCTTCGCCGAGGCAGTGCTGCAGTGCTTCCAGCTTGGGACTGGTGTGGAGGGTAAAGTGGATGAGGATGCGCAGGAGGAGGAGGAGGCTGAAGAGCATGACATTCCGGAGCTGTAGAGTGTGGGTGAAACCCTGACTGAGGTAGGGCCTGCAAACCTTGGTGTGGGAAGGACTTGTTCCGTTCCTCGCTCAAACTGGGTCCCAGCTGGGCTGGGCTGGGTCCCTACCCGGCTGGGTAGGGCGTTGTGGGGGGTTTGTCTATCTCCGTTTGAGGTGAGTTTGTTTAAGTTAGCCTTTTCTTTGGCGTTTTTTGGAGCCCTGCGGGTTGGGGAGTTGGTATCGCCCAGTAAGGCGTTCCCCGGGGGCTTGGATTGGGGTGACATTATGTCAGTGGAAAACGGAGTTGAATTTTGGATTAGGAAATCGAAAACTGATCAGAGAGGTGTGGGTAGACTAGTCCGTTTGGGGATGGTTGTGGCATCTGATATGTGCCCGTTCAAGTGTCTCGGGAATTTTCAACAGATCCGTCCGAAGGTGGATGGCCCCTTATTATGTCATGAGGATGGGTCCTTTTTATCGAGATACCAATTTGTGAGTGTTTTTAGGGCATGTTTGAAGTCGTTGGGGTTAGATCCGAAGTCTTTCGGATTGGGGCAGCGACGGAGGCCTCTATATGCGGCCTACCGGAGGAGACAGTTAAGCAGATTGGTAGGTGGAAGTCGCAGCGCTTTAAGTCATATGTACGTCCCCAGGTGGTTGTTGGCAATTGAGGGGAAAAGGGGGGGGGTATTAGGGTAGCAATGGGGGGGGGTGAGAGTGTGTGTTTTTTGTCAATTTGGTTTGGTGAGGCAATAAAATGGTGTCGTCTGTACATTTTGTATTGCAGAAGCACCCCCTCTTCCTTCCCTGGTCTGGATCCTTGGCCACTCTTATGTGTATTGGGGAGCCCGACGAGCGGACGCGAGATGGAACGGGAGACAGCTAGGTTTTGAGAAGGACCTGGCTCTCGTGCGATGGCTCGGTGTTCGGGGGTTAGGGTGGAACAGGGTGTTGCAGGAGGTGCATAGATACGCCCGGTTGGACAGACCTCCTGACATGTTAGTGTTGCATGCCGGGGGGAATGATTTGGGTGGGCGTCCTTTTCGAATCTTGATAAAGGACATCAAACATGATTTGTTACGGTTATGGGTGTCGTTTCCAGGTCTAACGATAGTCTGGTCGGAGATAGTAGCGAGAAAGAGTTGGCAGAAAGCGCGGTCAGTTGACAGGTTGAACAAGGCGCGGGCGAAGGTTAATAGGGCGATCTCGAAGTTTGTTAGTCGGAACGGGGGTATAGCAATACGGCATGTTGAGTTGGAAAGGACGGAAGAGGAATTTTGGTTGGCTGACGGGGTACACCTTAATGCGGTGGGAACTGACTTATGGGCTCTTGGCTTGCAGGGAGGTATTGAGAGGGCCCTTTGGTTGCGGGGGGTCTCAGGCACTTGAAGGGTTTCAAGGTGCCTTCGTTGTGGTGTTGTTTATTGGTGGGTCCTTGAAGTTGGTTTAAAATTGGTTCGGGGATTCATCCGGGTATGGATCCCCTCATTGGCAGAATTGATGGTCCCCTGGTGATTTTGGGGGGGAACCCCGACGGGGTATGTCGGGGCCCCTGGGGGTGTGGTTGGGGTTGACGGAGGATTAACCCTTACCATTTGGTGCTCCTGAGCCAGTGTGGGTAATGGCTGGGAGCAAGTTGAGGTTTTTTATTGCTCGGTTATGGGAATCACCAGGGTTTTGGTAGCTTCAAGGACCTTACCACATTGCAAATTTTATTGGTTATGTATTCTTGTTAATAAAATGGCTGCTATGGCCAAAATTATCCAAAGATAAATTTGTGTCTGTGTAATTACTTTTAAATAAGAAATGGGAATGGAGGTGTGGGGTATGAAAGGAAGACCGGAGTCAACAATTCCAGGGTCAAGCATGTTTATTTGCCTAAGCTTCGTTCCAGGGTAGAAAGGGTAAGAGTGCCTTTCAGAATTCGAAGTGGTCGGACTGTACGGGCCACCAAGAACTGCAGGAGAGCTTGAACATCTTCCCATGGATTTGCGACATCCTCCCTCATCAGTTACGTAGGTAAGCAGGTTCTCAGCATTGCAGCCCATTTGTTATCTTAAGTTAGTTAAGCGGGGTTAACTAACCTGTCAGTTCAGCCTCAGGTCTAAAGCAGAGGCCTGGACTCCACTCCTTACTCCTCACTCCACAACTCTCCTTAAAAACAACTGACTCCTTTTTCCTGCCCCGGGGTCTCCAGACCCCTAGGTGGGCGTTTCCTTCCGTCTGGTCCTGCCCACTGGTGTGCCTGTCTTTCCCTGGGGGAGGTGACTAGGGTTTTCTGGTTGGCTTTGTGTGACTTAGGTGAGGGAAGTTGTTATGCGGGGGCCTATGTGTGACTACCTGCAGTGTCAGGGCGTCACATATGTATGTGTGTATGTCTGCTAAAGGAATCCGCACCGTCATATTTACAAACACAAAATGTTGACTCTATGCACAGAAGAGAGTCATTCTATTTACATGATTTGTGTTTTTTTACCTTTTAAAACTATCATTAAATGTTAAGTTTTAGTTAGGGATTTATGCTTCTGTCTGTCTCTCTCCCAGTCTCTGTCATCTGTCTGTCTCTGTGTGTCTCTATCTCTATCCATGTCTGTCTGTCTCTCTATCTCTGTCTGTCTCTCTGTGTCTGTCTGTCTCTCTCTCTCTTTGTGGCTGTCTGTTTCTATGTCTGTCTGTCTCTTTTCCAGGCCTGTCTCTTTTCCAGGTCTGTCTCTTTTCCAGGTCTGTCTCTTTCCCTGTCTGTCTGTCTCTTCCCCTGTCTGTCTCTTCCCCTGTCTGTCTCTTCCCCTGTCTGTCTCTGTATTTCTTTGTCTGTCTCTGTCTTTCTCTTCCCCTGTCTGTCTCTTTCTCTGTCTCTCTCTGCCTGTCTCTCTTTGTCTCTCTCTGTCTGACTCATTCCCCGTTTGTCTCTTTCCCTGTCTATCTCTGTATTTCTTTGTCTGTCTCTATCTGTCTGTCTCTCTCTGTCTGTCTCTTCCCCTGTCTGTCTCTTTCCCTGTCGGTCTGCCTTTTCTCCTGCCTGTCTCTGTATGTTTGTCTCTGTCTGTTTCCCTATCTGCCTCTGTCTCTTTCTCTGTCTCTGTCTGTCTGCCTTTTTTCCCTGTCTATCTCTGTCTGTCTCTTTCCCTGTCTGCCTCTGTCTGTTTGTCTCTGTCTCTTTCCCTGTCTGTCTATGCCTATCTGTCTCTGTCTGTTTGTCTCTCAGTCTGTGTCTGTCTCTCTCTATCTGTCTCCCCACTGACATCATATTATCTCACACATAAGCTTCTTATACTATGAATGTCCTTTGTTCCTATAGCAACCAATCACAGCTGCTATTAATAACTTGCAGCTCCCACCTCCATTCAGTTTAATGGAGGCAGGTTTTTTGGAGAGTAACTGTAAAGCGCGGGGTTAAATATTCCTGTTAAAACATAGTCTACAACGTTCCCTGAGTCACATGAGGTGTCTGCAAAATTTTGTGTTTGTAAATATGACGGTGCGGATTCCTTTAGCAGACATACACACATACATATGTGACGCCCTGACACTGCAGGTAGTCACACATAGGCCCCCGCATAACAACTTCCCTCACCTAAGTCACACAAAGCCAACCAGAAAATCCTAGTCACCTCCCCCAGGGAAAGACAGGCACACCAGTGGGCAGGACCAGACGGAAGGAAACGCCCACCTAGGGGTCTGGAGACCCCGGGGCAGGAAAAAGGAGTCAGTTGTTTTTAAGGAGAGTTGTGGAGTGAGGAGTAAGGAGTGGAGTCCAGGCCTCTGCTTTAGACCTGAGGCTGAACTGACAGGTTAGTTAACCCCGCTTAACTAACTTAAGACAACAAATGGGCTGCAATGCTGAGAACCTGCTTACCTACGTAACTGATGAGGGAGGATGTCGCAAATCCATGGGAAGATGTTCAAGCTCTCCTGCAGTTCTTGGTGGTCCGTACAGTCCGACCACTTCGAATTCTGAAAGGCACTCTTACCCTTTCTACCCTGGAACGAAGCTTACGCAAATAAACATGCTTGACCCTGGAATTGTTGACTCCGGTCTTCCTTTCATACCCCACACCTCCATTCCCATTTCTTATTTAAAAGTAATTACACAGACACAAATTTATCTTTGGATAATTTTGGCCATAGCAGCCATTTTATTAACAAGAATACATAACCAATAAAATTTGCAATGTGGTAAGGTCCTTGAAGCTACCAAAACCCTGGTGATTCCCATAACCGAGCAATAAAAAACCTCAACTTGCTCCCAGCCGTTACCCACACTGGCTCAGGAGCACCAAATGGTAAGGGTTAATCCTCCGTCAACCCCAACCACACCCCCAGGGGCCCCGACATACCCCGTCGGGGTTCCCCCCCAAAATCACCAGGGGACCATCAATTCTGCCAATGAGGGGATCCATACCCGGATGAATCCCCGAACCAATTTTAAACCAACTTCAAGGACCCACCAATAAACAACACCACAACGAAGGCACCTTGAAACCCTTCAAGTGCCTGAGACCCCCCGCAACCAAAGGGCCCTCTCAATACCTCCCTGCAAGCCAAGAGCCCATAAGTCAGTTCCCACCGCATTAAGGTGTACCCCGTCAGCCAACCAAAATTCCTCTTCCGTCCTTTCCAACTCAACATGCCGTATTGCTATACCCCCGTTCCGACTAACAAACTTCGAGATCGCCCTATTAACCTTCGCCCGCGCCTTGTTCAACCTGTCAACTGACCGCGCTTTCTGCCAACTCTTTCTCGCTACTATCTCCGACCAGACTATCGTTAGACCTGGAAACGACACCCATAACCGTAACAAATCATGTTTGATGTCCTTTATCAAGATTCGAAAAGGACGCCCACCCAAATCATTCCCCCCGGCATGCAACACTAACATGTCAGGAGGTCTGTCCAACCGGGCGTATCTATGCACCTCCTGCAACACCCTGTTCCACCCTAACCCCCGAACACCGAGCCATCGCACGAGAGCCAGGTCCTTCTCAAAACCTAGCTGTCTCCCGTTCCATCTCGCGTCCGCTCGTCGGGCTCCCCAATACACATAAGAGTGGCCAAGGATCCAGACCAGGGAAGGAAGGGGGGGTGCTTCTGCAATACAAAATGTACAGACGACACCATTTTATTGCCTCACCAAACCAAATTGACAAAAAACACACACTCTCACCCCCCCCCATTGCTACCCTAATACCCCCCCTTTTCCCCTCAATTGCCAACAACCACCTGGGGACGTACATACGACTTAAAGCGCTGCGACTTCCACCTACCAATCTGCTTAACTGTCTCCTCCGGTAGGCCGCATATAGAGGCCTCCGTCGCTGCCCCAATCCGAAAGACTTCGGATCTAACCCCAACGACTTCAAACATGCCCTAAAAACACTCACAAATTGGTATCTCGATAAAAAGGACCCATCCTCGTGACATAATAAGGGGCCATCCACCTTCGGACGGATCTGTTGAAAATTCCCGAGACACTTGAACGGGCACATATCAGATGCCACAACCATCCCCAAACGGACTAGTCTACCCACACCTGTCTGATCAGTTTTCGATTTCCTAATCCAAAATTCAACTCCGTTTTCCACTGACAATGTCACCCCAATCTAAGCCCCCGGGGAACGCCTTACTGGGCGATACCAACTCCCCAACCCGCAGGGCTCCAAAAAACGCCAAAGAAAAGGCTAACTTAAACAAACTCACCTCAAACGGAGATAGACAAACCCCCCACAACGCCCTACCCAGCCGGGTAGGGACCCAGCCCAGCCCAGCTGGGACCCAGTTTGAGCGAGGAACGGAACAAGTCCTTCCCACACCAAGGTTTGCAGGCCCTACCTCAGTCAGGGTTTCACCCACACTCTACAGCTCCGGAATGTCATGCTCTTCAGCCTCCTCCTCCTCCTGCGCATCCTCATCCACTTTACCCTCCACACCAGTCCCAAGCTGGAAGCACTGCAGCACTGCCTCGGCGAAGCGGCAACAGGCTGTGCTGCAGCTAATCTGCATAAGTGACAAATCCCACAATGCAGAAGAGGTGTGGACAGCTCTAAAACAGCATGCAGATCACTGGCTCACACCTCTGAACCTAAAGCCAGGAAAGGTTGTGTGTGACAATGGCCGGAACCTAGTGGCGGCTTTGAGGCGAGGCCAGCTGACACATGTTCCATGCATGGCCCATGTGCTCAACCTCGTGGTTCAGCGGTTTCTAAAGTCATACCCAGAGCTGTCTGATCTGCTGGTAAAAGTTCGCCGCCTGTCTGCACATTTTCGAAAGTCACCTACTGCTTCAGCCGGCCTTGCCGGCTTTCAGCGTCGTTTGCATCTTCCGGCTCACAGACTGGTGTGTGATGTCCCCACGCGTTGGAATTCAACTCTGCACATGTTGATCAGGATATGTGAGCAGAAGAGGGCAGTTGTTGAGTACCTGCATCACCTAAGCCGTCGGGAAATGGGTCAAACTCCACACATAACACCTGAGGAGTGGAGATGGTTGTCCGACGTATGTACCATCCTCCAAAACTTTGAGGACTCCACCAAGATGGTGAGCGGCGATGACGCCATTATTAGCGTCACCATACCGCTTCTCTGCCTTCTAAAACGGTCTCTGCTCAAAACCAAACATGATGCATTGCAGGCGGAACACGATGAGTTGGAGCAAGAAACAGTAGTGGGTGTGGGTGATAACACATAGCCCAGCCTCGTCTCATCACAACGTGCAGTGGAGGACTATGACGAGGAGGAAGATGAAGACATGGAGCAACTCTCCGGCCAAATTGAGGATATGACATGCATACCAGTCATATGCTCAGTTCAGCGTGGCTGGCCAGAGGACAGGGTAGATGAGGAGGAGGAGAAGGAGGAGGACAGCATGTTCAGTCATCGTGTTGGTCTGGATACTGAAGTGATGGCTGTTAAGAGTCTGGCGCACATGGATGACTTTATGGTAAGCTGCCTGTCTCGTGACCCTCGCGTTAAGAACATCTTGGCCGACAATCATTACTGGTTGGTAACACTGTTAGACCCACGCTACAAGGAGAACTTTATGTCTCTTATTCCCGAGGCGGAGAGGTCAGCCAAAATGCAGCAGTTCCGGAAGGCCATAGTCACGGAAGTAGGCAAAGCATTCCCTTCACAAAACGCTAGCGTCATAATTGTAACACTATTAGTTAAAAGAAAGGGATAAAATGTAAAAAAAAACAAAATAAGGCATGACTTTTTTTTAACATCACATTTATTTTTTTTAGATTTAACCAAAGAATGTGCACATTTGTTATAATAAACAAGTGAAAAATGTTGAAAATCAGTCATCCAAAGGTGTGTAAAAAAATATATATACATATATGGTACCAATAAAAATGTCACTTTGTCTTGCAAAGAATGCAGCCCCCCAAATATTTTTTTCCTCTGTGCGGCCCATACACCCAGCCGAGTTTGAGACCCCCTGCCTTACACTATATAGATATTATGTTCATTCCCCATCTATCTTGCTCAGGAGAGCATCTCCCTCCCCCGGCACCAAGAGCAGCTCATACTGAATTGTTACATTGACTAGTAACACTGCACACAGAAATGCACCTTAATATTCCACTGTTAACCCTTTCCTCCCAGCAGTAACACACAACTCCTCACCTTGATATCATGGTGATTTATGGTCAGAATGACTTCAATGCGATCAGTGATTTCTATTCTAGCTCTGCTCACATAGATTTTATATCCACACTCAACTATAGGCCGTTCTTCATATTTTGGGGGCTTTTAGTCAGATATACTAGTTTGTGCCTGTATAGTATTGGTGTAGATGGGAGTGTAGGGCATGGGTTACATGGCACTGTGGTGGGATACTGATGGGAGGTATTGGTGCTGTGTTTGATGCTTCTACTGGGTATTTTCCTACAAATACTGGAACAGCTCACTGCTTAGAATGATCCTTCCCAGCTCTATAATATATTATATATACCCCACAATGCAGGCTCACACACACATTTGTCTCAAGTGTGTTGTAGGGACACAGATACAGTCTTGGTCATGTGACTAAAGGCTACTTTACACACTGCGATATCGGTCCCGATATCGCTAGTGTGGGTACCCGCCCCCATCTGTTGCGCGACACGGGTAAATCGCTGCCCATGCCGCACAACACCGACCAGACCCGTCACACATACTTACCTGCCCGGCGACGTCGCTGTGACCGGCGAACCGCCTCCTTTCTAAGGGGGCGGTCCGTGCGGCGTCACAGCGACGTCACTGAGCGACCGCCCAATAGCAGCGGAGGGGCGGAGATGAGTGGCCGGAACATCCCGCCCACCTCCTTCCTTCCTCATAGCGGCTGGGAGGCAGGTAAGGAGAGGTTCCTCGTTTCTGCGGTGTCACACGGAGTGATGTGTGCTGCCGCAGGAGCGACGAACTACATCGTTACTGCTGCAGTAACGATAATCGAGAATGGAGACCCATGTCACCGATGAGCGATTTTGCACGTTTTTGCAACGATGCAAAATCGCTCATCGGTGTCACACGCAGCAACATCGCTAATGCGGCCGGATGTGCGTCACAAATTCCGTGACCCCAACGACTCCGCATTAGCGATGTCGCAGCGTGTAAAGCCCCCTTTAGTGGGAGTGGTGTACAGGGTCTTAGCAGTAAAGAGTATTCCATATTTCTGCCAGATACCCACAGAGATATTGAAATCTGAAAAAAGAGACTTCTGCTCATTGAAGGTAAGAACTGCTCACATAGCGTTCAACTCCACAGCAAACGAGTGCTCTAGCACTGGCATCTCAGCAGGGATATTCCCCTACTACACATGTGTGTCTGGGTCGCTGTGACAGTTTACAGGACATAACTCAGGGCACCTAGACAAAAGGCAGAGGGACTACTTTCTATTTCTGGTGTAGAGCTTAGTACAATATATATATATATACTATTACATGTGACACATGTACCTTGTATTACCATTATTCGCTGTATATGAACCCCTTTTCTCCGGGCATTATTTGTCTATAGCATTTTTCACGAACCTGAGGCAACTGAGAACCCTTCAGTGAAGGAATTCCACTAACCCTCACAATACCAACCAGGGGCCTCCCTGCAGTAACTCAGGTAGTTGTACCCATTCTCTTTCCGCATTCTATGTGTTCTTCTTCTTTCTTCTTTTTTTTCTTTTTTCTTCTTTTTATTTCTATCATGTAGTTCAGGGGTTTATAGATATATGTCCTGCATCTCATATTTCCTTTAGTGGTGCTTCTTACCCATTCTCATATCATTTACCCTAGTATTTCATGATCCTGAGGCGACTGAGAACCCTTTAATAAAGGAATCCTTTTTCACCTGAATTGTCAAGTGATACTTACCAGTGACTATCACGTAATGTTACAGGTAGTTCCATTTTCTTCCTCTTCTTTCTCTCCTTTCTTCTTTGTCACACGGTCCATTGTGTTATAGCCCACGTGTCATGATAACACTTGTACCATCTTTTCATTTAGATTCCACCTACAATTATTTACCGATTCCAGTTCTGGAATAGGCTTTCATCATCTACTCACTAGAATTCTCAAGTGCATAAGGTACTGAGACATATACATGTTCACACCATTATAAAGAACAAAGTATAAACATTGAGGTTTTTCTCACACCCATGTTCCTGTGTTCTTTGATATGATATGTGTTCATTTCCTTCACTATATAGGATTGCAAGTTTTCCATTTGTACCTTAATGGCAATGACGCTATACAATTGAACACATATCATCCTGTTATCCATATAGGTGTGTATTTACCTGCTTGACTATTTTTGGTTGTTTGATCCAGAATGTTTCTCCAGATAGGTCATGTGGAAATTTTCTTTCCTCAGTACAAATGTTTTCACTATGGCTTTGGAAAAATTTTTTGTATGTGCCTCATGGTCATTTGACCCATTGTACTCTCAAGTAGCAATATATTGTACTGTTATGTTGTACTATGTACTAATTACGTGTTTATATGGTTTTGTAACCCTTTATGATCTTAGATAACTTTATCCTTGATAAAGACCTAAAAACAAGGTCGAAACGTTGGATGAATTATCCTTTTGCACAAATAAAGAATTTTCAGCATTCCAAGAGTTCTTTTCTTACAATATTAATCACTATAGTGTGCCAGAGCTATTTCTTTTGAATTGACTCTTATTTTTTCTGAGCACCTGCTATATACACAGTGAGCCAGACATATTCAATTTTCATTCAGAAGGCAGAGGGAAGCCTTAGCAGCTGAGCATATATCTTTGCTTGTGAGCATTAGAACAGGCCGGCGATTACAGGGTAACATGAAAAATGTCCAGCTTGCATTATGACTAGAACATGACAATATCCTTTTAAGTACTAACCTATGATGCGTTCCTAAGCAGTTGATGTTATATGTTCTACATTTCATTTTCTGCATACTTTACAAGTAGTAGAATTTGCTTTGATATAGGCAACTGGATTTTCACAATGAAAAGGCAAAGGATAACGCCCGAAAAAGACGCCATACATTATGTCAGTGCCATCACTGACAAACCTGGATTGACCATGAAATACGGTATGGAGAGCTGTTGTCATCGTATTAGATAGATAAGAATGATTATATGTATTGTAGAAATGTCTCCTATCATGTTCCCTAATTTTTTATTATGTCCACATCCTGGTCCCCATCTTGGACATCATAACAAACGTGCACTTTTTTGTTTAATTTACACATTGGACCATAGGAAAAATGACACTACAGCTACAGAGGTGACCGTCTGATAGCCCAGCTCGACTATCCATCTCTACTGAAGACCCTTTCAGCTTTTTGAGAGTTGGGTGGAGGACATCATCTCTGAAAATAGGGTCCCACAGCTGCACCCCATCAGTGTGAGCAGGACTCTTAGGACTCTTAGAAGAGTCAATGCTCTGAGACCATGGGGGGCGCTTAGCCCCCTCTCTTCGTCACTGAGGATGATTTCATTTTTCAGGGATTAGAGAGGGTCGTCCTTGTGGTGGACTGCAGGTATGGAGAGCTGTTGTCATCGTATTAAATAGATAAGAATGATTATATGTATTGTAGAAATGTCTCCTATCATGTTCCCTAATTTTTTATTATGTCCACATCCTGGTCCCCATCTTGGACATCATAACAAACGTGCACTTTTTTGTTTAATTTACACATTGGACCATAGGAAAAATGACACTACAGCTACAGAGGTGACCGTCTGATAGCCCAGCTCGACTATCCATCTCTACTGAAGACCCTTTCAGCTATTTGAGAGTTGGGTGGAGAACATCATCTCTGAAAATAGGGTCCCACAGCTGCACCCCATCAGTGTGAGCAGGACTCTTAGGACTCTTAGAAGAGTTAATGCTCTGAGACCATGGGGGGCGCTTAGCCCCCTCTCTTCGTCACTGAGGATGATTTCACTTTTCAGGGAATAGAGAGGGTGGTCCTTGTGGTGGACTGCAGGTATGGAGAGCTGTTGTCATCGTATTAGATAGATAAGAATGATTATATGTATTGTAGAAATGTCTCCTATCATGTTCCCTATTTTTTTATTATGTCCACATCCTGGTCCCCATCTTGGACATCATAACAAACGTGCACTTTTTTGTTTAATTTACACATTGGACCATAGGAAAAATGACACTACAGCTACAGAGGTGACCGTCTGATAGCCCAGCTCGACTATCCATCTCTACTGAAGACCCTTTCAGCTTTTTGAGAGTTGGGTGGAGGACATCATCTCTGAAAATAGGGTCCCACAGCTGCACCCCATCAGTGTGAGCAGGAATCTTAGGACTCTTAGAAGAGTCAATGCTCTGAGACCATGGGGGGCGCTTAGCCCCCTCTCTTCGTCACTGAGGATGATTTCATTTTTCAGGGATTAGAGAGAGTGGTCCTTGTGGTGGACTGCAGGTATGGAGAGCTGTTGTGATCGTATTAGATAGATAAGAATGATTATATGTATTGTAGAAATGTCTCCTATCATGTTCCCTAATTTTTTATTATGTCCACATCCTGGTCCCCATCTTGGACATCATAACAAACGTGCACTTTTTTGTTTAATTTACACATTGGACCATAGGAAAAATGACACTACAGCTACAGAGGTGACCGTCTGATAGCCCAGCTCGACTATCCATCTCTACTGAAGACCCTTTCAGCTTTTTGAGAGTTGGGTGGAGGACATCATCTCTGAAAATAGGGTCCCACAGCTGCACCCCATCAGTGTAAGCAGGACTCTTAGGACTCTTAGAAGAGTCAATGCTCTAAAACCATGGGGGGCGCTTAGCCCCCTCTCTTCGTCCCTGAGGATGATTTCATTTTTCAGGGATTAGAGAGGGTGGTCATTGTGGTGGACTGCAGGTATGGAGAGCTGTTGTCATCGTATTAGATAGATAAGAATGATTATATGTATTGTAGAAATGTCTCCTATCATGTTCCCTAATTTCTTATTATGTCCCCATCCTGGTCCCCATCTTGGACATCATAACAAACGTGCACTTTTTTGTTTAATTTACACATTGGACCATAGGAAAAATGACACTACAGCTACAGAGGTGACCGTCTGATAGCCCAGCTCGACTATCCATCTCTACTGAAGACCCTTTCAGCTTTTTGAGAGTTGGGTGGAGGACATCATCTCTGAAAATAGGGTCCCACAGCTTCACCCCATCAGTGTGAGCAGGACTCTTAGGACTCTTAGAAGAGTCAATGCTCTGGTACCATGGGGGGCGCTTGGCCCCCTCTCTTCGTCACTGAGGATGATTTCATTTTTCAGGGATTAGAGAGGGTGGTCCTTGTGGTGGACTGCAGGTATGGAGAGCTGTTGTCATCGTATTAGATAGATAAGAATGATTATATGTATTGTAGAAATGTCTCCTATCATGTTCCCTAATTTTTTATTATGTCCACATCCTGGTCCCCATCTTGGACATCATAACAAACGTGCACTTTTTTGTTTAATTTACACATTGGACCATAGGAAAAATGACACTACAGCTACAGAGGTGACCGTCTGATAGCCCAGCTCGACTATCCATCTCTACTGAAGACCCTTTCAGCTTTTTGAGAGTTGGGTGGAGGACATCATCTCTGAAAATAGGGTCCCACAGCTGCACCCCATCAGTGTGAGCAGGACTCTTAGGACTCTTAGAAGAGTTAATGCTCTGAGACTATGGGGGCGCTTAGACCCCTCTCTTCGTCACTGAGGATGATTTCATTTTTCAGGGATTAGAGAGGGTGGTCCTTGTGGTGGACTGCAGGTATGGAGAGCTGTTGTCATCGTATTAGATAGATAAGAATGATTATATGTATTGTAGAAATGTCTCCTATCATGTTCCCTAATTTTTTATTATGTCCACATCCTGGTCCCCATCTTGGACATCATAACAAACGTGCACTTTTTTGTTTAATTTACACATTGGACCATAGGGAAAATGACACTACAGCTACAGAGGTGACCGTCTGATAGCCCAGCTCGACTATCCATCTCTACTGAAGACCCTTTCAGCTTTTTGAGAGTTGGGTGGAGGACATCATCTCTGAAAATAGGGTCCCACAGCTGCACCCCATCAGTGTGAGCAGGACTCTTAGGACTCTTAGAAGAGTCAATGCTCTGAGACCATTGGGGGCACTTAGCCCCCTCTCTTCATCACTGAGGATGATTTCATTTTTCAGGGATTAGAGAGGGTGGTCCTTGTGGTGGACTGCAGATATGGAGAGCTGTTATCATCGTATTAGATAGATAAGAATGATTATATGTATTGTAGAAATGTCTCCTATCATGTTCCCTAATTTTTTATTATGTCCACATCCTGGTCCCCATCTTGGACATCATAACAAACGGGCACTTTTTTGTTTAATTTACACATTGGACCATAGGAAAAATTACACTACAGCTACAGAGGTGACCGACTGATAGCCCAGCTCGACTATCCATCTCTACTGAAGACCCTTTCAGCTTTTTGAGAGTTGGGTGGAGGACATCATCTCTGAAAATAGGGTCCCACAGCTGCACCCCATCAGTGTGAGCAGGACTCTTAGGACTCTTAGAAGAGTCAATGCTCTGAGACCATGGGGGGCGCTTAGCCCCCTCTCTTCGTCACTGAGGATGATTTCATTTTTCAGGGATTAGAGAGGGTGGTCCTTGTGGTGGACTGCAGGTATGGAGAGCTGTTGTCATCATATTAAATAGATAAGAATGATTATATGTATTGTAGAAATGTCTCCTATCATGTTCCCTAATTTTTTATTATGTCCACATCCTGGTCCCCATCTTGGACATCATAACAAACGTGCACTTTTTTGTTTAATTTACACATTGGACCATAGGAAAAATGACACTACAGCTACAGAGGTGACCGTCTGATAGCCCAGCTCGACTATCCATCTCTACTGAAGACCCTTTCAGTTTTTTGAGAGTTGGGTGGAGAACATCATCTCTGAAAATAGGGTCCCACAGCTGCACCCCATCAGTGTGAGCAGGACTCTTAGGACTCTTAGAAGAGTCAATGCTCTGAGACCATGGGGGGCGCTTAGCCCCCTCTCTTCGTCACTGAGGATGATTTCACTTTTCAGGGAATAGAGAGGGTGGTCCTTGTGGTGGACTGCAGGTATGGAGAGCTGTTGTCATCGTATTAGATAGATAAGAATGATTATATGTATTGTAGAAATGTCTCCTATCATGTTCCCTATTTTTTTATTATGTCCACATCCTGGTCCCCATCTTGGAAATCATAACAAACGTGCACTTTTTTGTTTAATTTACACATTGGACCATAGGAAAAATGACACTACAGCTACAGAGGTGACCGTCTGATAGCCCAGCTCGACTATCCATCTCTACTGAAGACCCTTTCAGCTTTTTGAGAGTTGGGTGGAGGACATCATCTCTGAAAATAGGGTCCCACAGCTGCACCCCATCAGTGTGAGCAGGAATCTTAGGACTCTTAGAAGAGTCAATGCTCTGAGACCATGGGGGGCGCTTAGCCCCCTCTCTTCGTCACTGAGGATGATTTCATTTTTCAGGGATTAGAGAGAGTGGTCCTTGTGGTGGACTGCAGGTATGGAGAGCTGTTGTGATCGTATTAGATAGATAAGAATGATTATATGTATTGTAGAAATGTCTCCTATCATGTTCCCTAATTTTTTATTATGTCCACATCCTGGTCCCCATCTTGAACATCATAACAAACGTGCACTTTTTTGTTTAATTTACACATTGGACCATAGGAAAAATGACACTACAGCTACAGAGGTGACCGTCTGATAGCCCAGCTCGACTATCCATCTCTACTGAAGACCCTTTCAGCTTTTTGAGAGTTGGGTGGAGGACATCATCTCTGAAAATAGGGTCCCACAGCTGCACCCCATCAGTGTAAGCAGGACTCTTAGGACTCTTAGAAGAGTCAATGCTCTAAAACCATGGGGGGCGCTTAGCCCCCTCTCTTCGTCCCTGAGGATGATTTCATTTTTCAGGGATTAGAGAGGGTGGTCCTTGTGGTGGACTGCAGGTATGGAGAGCTGTTGTCATCGTATTAGATAGATAAGAATGATTATATGTATTGTAGAAATGTCTCCTATCATGTTCCCTAATTTCTTATTATGTCCACATCCTGGTCCCCATCTTGGACATCATAACAAACGTGCACTTTTTTGTTTAATTTACACATTGGACCATAGGAAAAATGACACTACAGCTACAGAGGTGACCGTCTGATAGCCCAGCTCGACTATCCATCTCTACTGAAGACCCTTTCAGCTTTTTGAGAGTTGGGTGGAGGACATCATCTCTGAAAATAGGGTCCCACAGCTTCACCCCATCAATGTGAGCAGGACTCTTAGGACTCTTAGAAGAGTCAATGCTCTGGTACCATGGGGGGCGCTTGGCCCCCTCTCTTCGTCACTGAGGATGATTTCATTTTTCAGGGATTAGAGAGGGTGGTCCTTGTGGTGGACTGCAGGTATGGAGAGCTGTTGTCATTGTATTAGATAGATAAGAATGATTATATGTGTTGTAGAAATGTCTCCTATCATGTTCCCTAATTTTTTATTATGTCCACATCCTGGTCCCCATCTTGGACATCATAACAAACGTGCACTTTTTTGTTTAATTTACACATTGGACCATAGGAAAAATGACACTACAGCTACAGAGGTGACCGTCTGATAGCCCAGCTCGACTATCCATCTCTACTGAAGACCCTTTCAGCTTTTTGAGAGTTGGGTGGAGGACATCATCTCTGAAAATAGGGTCCCACAGCTGCACCCCATCAGTGTGAGCAGGACTCTTAGGACTCTTAGAAGAGTTAATGCTCTGAGACCATGGGGGCGCTTAGCCCCCTCTCTTCGTCACTGAGGATGATTTCATTTTTCAGGGATTAGAGAGGGTGGTCCTTGTGGTGGACTGCAGGTATGGAGAGCTGTTGTCATCGTATTAGATAGATAAGAATGATTATATGTATTGTAGAAATGTCTCCTATCATGTTCCCTAATTTTTTATTATGTCCACATCCTGGTCCCCATCTTGGACATCATAACAAACGTGCACTTTTTTGTTTAATTTACACATTGGACCATAGGAAAAATGACACTACAGCTACAGAGGTGACCGTCTGATAGCCCAGCTCGACTATCCATCTCTACTGAAGACCCTTTCAGCTTTTTGAGAGTTGGGTGGAGGACATCATCTCTGAAAATAGGGTCCCACAGCTGCACCCCATCAGTGTGAGCATGACTCTTAGGACTCTTAGAAAAGTCAATGCTCTGAGACCATTGGGGGCACTTAGCCCCCTCTCTTCGTCACTGAGGATGATTTCATTTTTCAGGGATTAGAAAGGGTGGTCCTTGTGGTGGACTGCAGGTATGGAGAGCTGTTATCATCGTATTAGATAGATAAGAATGATTATATGTATTGTAGAAATGTCTCCTATCATGTTCCCTAATTTTTTATTATGTCCACATTTTGGTCCCCATCTTGGACATCATAACAAACGTGCACTTTTTTGTTTAATTTACACATTGGACCATAGGAAAAATGACACTACAGCTACAGAGGTGACCGTCTGATAGCCCAGCTCGACAATCCATCTCTACTGAAGACCCTTTCAGCTTTTTGAGAGTTGGGTGGAGGACATCATCTCTGAAAATAGGGTCCCACAGCTGCACCCCATCAGTGTGAGCAGGACTCTTAGGACTCTTAGAAGAGTCAATGCTCTGAGACCATGGGGGGCGCTTAGCCCCCTCTCTTCGTCACTGAGGATGATTTCATTTTTCAGGGATTAGAGAGGGTGGTCCTTGTGGTGGACTGCAGGTATGGAGAGCTGTTGTCATCGTATTAAATAGATAAGAATGATTATATGTATTGTAGAAATGTCTCCTATCATGTTCCCTAATTTTTTATTATGTCCACATCCTGGTCCCCATCTTGGACATCATAACAAACGTGCACTTTTTTGTTTAATTTACACATTGGACCATAGGAAAAATGACACTACAGCTACAGAGGTGACCGTCTGATAGCCCAGCTCGACTATCCATCTCTACTGAAGACCCTTTCAGCTTTTTGAGAGTTGGGTGGAGGACATCATCTCTGAAAATAGGGTCCCACAGCTGCACCCCATCAGTGTAAGCAGGACTCTTAGGACTCTTAGAAGAGTCAATGCTCTAAAACCATGGGGGGCGCTTAGCCCCCTCTCTTCGTCCCTGAGGATGATTTCATTTTTCAGGGATTAGAGAGGGTGGTCCTTGTGGTGGACTGCAGGTATGGAGAGCTGTTGTCATCGTATTAGATAGATAAGAATGATTATATGTATTGTAGAAATGTCTCCTATCATGTTCCCTAATTTTTTATTATGTCCACATTTTGGTCCCCATCTTGGACATCATAACAAACGTGCACTTTTTTGTTTAATTTACACATTGGACCATAGGAAAAATGACACTACAGCTACAGAGGTGACCGTCTGATAGCCCAGCTCGACAATCCATCTCTACTGAAGACCCTTTCAGCTTTTTGAGAGTTGGGTGGAGGACATCATCTCTGAAAATAGGGTCCCACAGCTGCACCCCATCAGTGTGAGCAGGACTCTTAGGACTCTTAGAAGAGTCAATGCTCTGAGACCATGGGGGGCGCTTAGCCCCCTCTCTTCGTCACTGAGGATGATTTCATTTTTCAGGGATTAGAGAGGGTGGTCCTTGTGGTGGACTGCAGGTATGGAGAGCTGTTGTCATCGTATTAAATAGATAAGAATGATTATATGTATTGTAGAAATGTCTCCTATCATGTTCCCTAATTTTTTATTATGTCCACATCCTGGTCCCCATCTTGGACATCATAACAAACGTGCACTTTTTTGTTTAATTTACACATTGGACCATAGGAAAAATGACACTACAGCTACAGAGGTGACCGTCTGATAGCCCAGCTCGACTATCCATCTCTACTGAAGACCCTTTCAGCTTTTTGAGAGTTTGGTGGAGAACATCATCTCTGAAAATAGGGTCCCACAGCTGCACCCCATCAGTGTGAGCAGGACTCTTAGGACTCTTAGAAGAGTCAATGCTCTGAGACCATGGGGGGCGCTTAGCCCCATCTCTTCGTCACTGAGGATGATTTCACTTTTCAGGGAATAGAGAGGGTGGTCCTTGTGGTGGACTGCAGGTATGGAGAGCTGTTGTCATCGTATTAGATAGATAAGAATGATTATATGTATTGTAGAAATGTCTCCTATCATGTTCCCTAATTTTTTATTATGTCCACATCCTGGTCCCCATCTTGGACATCATAACAAACGTGCACTTTTTTGTTTAATTTACACATTGGACCATAGGAAAAATGACACTACAGCTACAGAGGTGACCGTCTGATAGCCCAGCTCGACTATCCATCTCTACTGAAGACCCTTTCAGCTTTTTGAGAGTTGGGTGGAGGACATCATCTCTGAAAATAGGGTCCCACAGCTGCACCCCATCAGTGTGAGCAGGACTCTTAGGACTCTTAGAAGAGTCAATGTTTTGAGACCATGGGGGGCGCTTAGCCCCCTCTCTTCGTCACTGAGGATGATTTCATTTTTCAGGGATTAGAGAGAGTGGTCCTTGTGGTGGACTGCAGGTATGGAGAGCTGTTGTGATCGTATTAGATAGATAAGAATGATTATATGTATTGTAGAAATGTCTCCTATCATGTTCCCTAATTTTTTATTATGTCCACATCCTGGTCCCCATCTTGGACATCATAACAAACGTGCACTTTTTTGTTTAATTTACACATTGGACCATAGGAAAAATGACACTACAGCTACAGAGGTGACCGTCTGATAGCCCAGCTCGACTATCCAACTCTACTGAAGACCCTTTCAGCTTTTTGAGAGTTGGGTGGAGGACATCATCTCTTAAAATAGGGTCCCACAGCTGCACCCCATCAGTGTAAGCAGGACTCTTAGGACTCTTAGAAGAGTCAATGCTCTAAAACCATGGGGGGCGCTTAGCCCCCTCTCTTCGTCCCTGAGGATGATTTCATTTTTCAGGGATTAGAGAGGGTGGTCCTTGTGGTGGACTGCAGGTATGGAGAGCTGTTGTCATCGAATTAGATAGATAAGAATGATTATATGTATTGTAGAAATGTCTCCTATCATGTTCCCTAATTTTTTATTATGTCCACATCCTGGTCCCCATCTTGGACATCATAACAAACGTGCACTTTTTTGTTTAATTTACACATTGGACCATAGGAAAAATGACACTACAGCTACAGAGGTGACTGTCTGATAGCCCAGCTCGACTATCCATCTCTACTGAAGACCCTTTCAGCTTTTTGAGAGTTGGGTGGAGGACATCATCTCTGAAAATAGGGTCCCACAGCTGCACCCCATCAGTGTGAGCAGGACTCTTAGGACTCTTAGAAGAGTTAATGCTCTGAGACCATGGGGGCGCTTAGCCCCCTCTCTTCGTCACTGAGGATGATTTCATTTTTCAGGGATTAGAGAGGGTGGTCCTTGTGGTGGACTGCAGGTATGGAGAGCTGTTGTCATCGTATTAGATAGATAAGAATGATTATATGTATTGTAGAAATGTCTCCTATCATGTTCCCTAATTTTTTATTATGTCCACATCCTGGTCCCCATCTTGGACATCATAACAAACGTGCACTTTTTTGTTTATTTTACACATTGGACCATAGGAAAAATGACACTACAGCTACAGAGGTGACCGTCTGATAGCCCAGCTCGACTATCCATCTCTACTGAAGACCCTTTCAGCATTTTGAGATTTGGGTGGAGGACATCATCTCTGAAAATAGGGTCCCACAGCTGCACCCCATCAGTGTGAGCAGGACTCTTAGGACTCTTAGAAGAGTCAATGCTCTGAGACCATTGGGGGCACTTAGCCCCCTCTCTTCGTCACTGAGGATGATTTCATTTTTCAGGGATTAGAGAGGGTGGTCCTTGTGGTGGACTGCAGTTATGGAGAGCTGTTATCATCGTATTAGATAGATAAGAATGATTATATGTATTGTAGAAATGTCTCCTATCATGTTCCCTAATTTTTTATTATGTCCACATCCTGGTCCCCATCTTGGACATCATAACAAACGTGCACTTTTTTGTTTAATTTACACATTGGACCATAGGAAAAATGACACTACAGCTACAGAGGTGACCGTCTGATAGCCCAGCTCGACTATCCATCTCTACTGAAGACCCTTTCAGCTTTTTGAGAGTTGGGTGGAGGACATCATCTCTGAAAATAGGGTCCCACAGCTTCACCCCATCAGTGTGAGCAGGACTCTTAGGACTCTTAGAAGAGTCAATGCTCTGGTACCATGGGGGGCGCTTGGCCCCCTCTCTTCGTCACTGAGGATGATTTCATTTTTCAGGGATTAGAGAGCGTGGTCCTTGTGGTGGACTGCAGGTATGGAGAGCTGTTGTCATCGTATTAGATAGATAAGAATGATTATATGTATTGTAGAAATGTCTCCTATCATGTTCCCTATTTTTTATTATGTCCACATCCTGGTCCCCATCTTGGACATCATAACAAACGTGCACTTTTTTGTTTAATTTACACATTGGACCACAGGAAAAATAACACTACAGCTACAGAGGTGACCGTCTGATAGCCCAGCTCGACTATCCATCTCTACTGAAGACCCTTTCAGCTTTTTGAGAGTTGGGTGGAGGACATCATCTCTGAAAATAGGGTCCCACAGCTGCACCCCATCAGTGTGAGCAGGACTCTTAGGACTCTTAGAAGAGTTAATGCTCTGAGACCATGGGGGCGCTTAGCCCCCTCTCTTCGTCACTGAGGATGATTTCATTTTTCAGGGATTAGAGAGGGTGGTCCTTGTGGTGGACTGCAGGTATGGAGAGCTGTTGTCATCGTATTAGATAGATAAGAATGATTATATGTATTGTAGAAATGTCTCCTATCATGTTCCCTAATTTTTTATTATGTCCACATCCTGGTCCCCATCTTGGACATCATAACAAACGTGCACTTTTTTGTTTAATTTACACATTGGACCATAGGAAAAATGACACTACAGCTACAGAGGTGACCGTCTGATAGCCCAGCTCGACTATCCATCTCTACTGAAGACCCTTTCAGCTTTTTGAGAGTTGGGTGGAGGACATCATCTCTGAAAATAGGGTCCCACAGCTGCACCCCATCAGTGTGAGCAGGACTCTTAGGACTCTTAGAAGAGTCAATGCTCTGAGACCATTGGGGGCACTTAGCCCCTTCTCTTCGTCACTGAGGATGATTTCATTTTTCAGGGATTAGAGAGGGTGGTCCTTGTGGTGGACTGCAGGTATGGAGAGCTGTTATCATCGTATTAGATAGATAAGAATGATTATATGTATTGTAGAAATGTCTCCTATCATGTTCCCTAATTTTTTATTATGTCCACATCCTGGTCCCCATCTTGGACATCATAACAAACGTGCACTTTTTTGTTTAATTTACACATTGGACCATAGGAAAAATGACACTACAGCTACAGAGGTGACCGTCTGATAGCCCAGCTCGACAATCCATCTCTACTGAAGACCCTTTCAGCTTTTTGAGAGTTGGGTGGAGGACATCATCTCTGAAAATAGGGTCCCACAGCTGCACCCCATCAGTGTGAGCAGGACTCTTAGGACTCTTAGAAGAGTCAATGCTCTGAGACCATGGGGGGCGCTTAGCCCCCTCTCTTCGTCACTGAGGATGATTTCATTTTTCAGGGATTAGAGAGGGTGGTCCTTGTGGTGGACTGCAGGTATGGAGAGCTGTTGTCATCGTATTAGATAGATAAGAATGATTATATGTATTGTAGAAATGTCTCCTATCATGTTCCCTAATTTTTTATTATGTCCACATCCTGGTCCCCATCTTGGACATCATAACAAACGTGCACTTTTTTGTTTAATTTACACATTGGACCATAGGAAAAATGACACTACAGCTACAGAGGTGACCGTCTGATAGCCCAGCTCGACTATCCATCTCTACTGAAGACCCTTTCAGCTTTTTGAGAGTTGGGTGGAGGACATCATCTCTGAAAATAGGGTCCCACAGCTGCACCCCATCAGTGTGAGCAGGACTCTTAGGACTCTTAGAAGAGTTAATGCTCTGAGACCATGGGGGCACTTAGCCCCCTCTCTTCGTCACTGAGGATGATTTCATTTTTCAGGGATTAGAGAGGGTGGTCCTTGTGGTGGACTGCAGGTATGGAGAGCTGTTGTCATCGTATTAGATAGATAAGAATGATTATATGTATTGTAGAAATGTCTCCTATCATGTTCCCTAATTTTTTATTATGTCCACATCCTGGTCCCCATCTTGGACATCATAACAAACGTGCACTTTTTTGTTTAATTTACACATTGGACCATAGGAAAAATGACACTACAGCTACAGAGGTGACCGTCTGATAGCCCAGCTCGACTATCCATCTCTACTGAAGACCCTTTCAGCTTTTTGAGAGTTGGGTGGAGGACATCATCTCTTAAAATAGGGTCCCACAGCTGCACCCCATCAGTGTGAGCAGGACTCTTAGGACTCTTAGAAGAGTCAATGCTCTAAAACCATGGGGGCGCTTAGCCCCCTCTCTTCGTCCCTGAGGATGATTTCATTTTTCAGGGATTAGAGAGGGTGGTCCTTGTGGTGGACTGCAGGTATGGAGAGCTGTTGTCATGGTATTAGATAGATAAGAATGATTATATGTATTGTAGAAATGTCTCCTATCATGTTCCCTAATTTTTTATTATGTCCACATCCTGGTCCCCATCTTGGACATCATAACAAACGTGCACTTTTTTGTTTAATTTACACATTGGACCATAGGAAAAATGACACTACAGCTACAGAGGTGACCGTCTGATAGCCCAGCTCGACTATCCATCTCTACTGAAGACCCTTTCAGCTTTTTGAGAGTAGGGTGGAGGACATCATCTCTGAAAATAGGGTCCCACAGCTGCACCCCATCAGTGTGAGCAGGACTCTTAGGACTCTTAGAAGAGTTAATGCTCTGAGACCATGGGGGCGCTTAGCCCCCTCTCTTCGTCACTGAGGATGATTTCATTTTTCAGGGATTAGAGAGGGTGGTCCTTGTGGTGGACTGCAGGTATGGAGAGCTGTTGTCATCGTATTAGATAGATAAGAATGATTATATGTATTGTAGAAATGTCTCCTATCATGTTCCCTAATTTTTTATTATGTCCACATCCTGGTCCCCATCTTGGACATCATAACAAACGTGCACTTTTTTGTTTAATTTACACATTGGACCATAGGAAAAATGACACTACAGCTACAGAGGTGACCGTCTGATAGCCCAGCTCGACTATCCATCTCTACTGAAGACCCTTTCAGCTTTTTGAGAGTTGGGTGGAGGACATCATCTCTGAAAATAGGGTCCCACAGCTGCACCCCATCAGTGTGAGCAGGACTCTTAGGACTCTTAGAAGAGTTAATGCTCTGAGACCATGGGGGCGCTTAGCCCCCTCTCTTCGTCACTGAGGATGATTTCATTTTCAGGGATTAGAGAGGGTGGTCCTTGTGGTGGACTGCAGGTATGGAGAGCTGTTGTGATCGTATTAGATAGATAAGAATGATTATATGTATTGTAGAAATGTCTCCTATCATGTTCCCTAATTTTTTATTATGTCCACATCCTGGTCCCCATCTTGGACATCATAACAAACGTGCACTTTTTTGTTTAATTTACACATTGGACCATAGGAAAAATGACACTACAGCTACAGAGGTGACCGTCTGATAGCCCAGCTCGACTATCCATCTCTACTGAAGACCCTTTCAGCTTTTTGAGAGTTGGGTGGAGGACATCATCTCTTAAAATAGGGTCCCACAGCTGCACCCCATCAGTGTAAGCAGGACTCTTAGGACTCTTAGAAGAGTCAATGCTCTAAAACCATGGGGGGCGCTTAGCCCCCTCTCTTCGTCCCTGAGGATGATTTCATTTTTCAGGGATTAGAGAGGGTGGTCCTTGTGGTGGACTGCAGGTATGGAGAGCTGTTGTCATCGTATTAGATAGATAAGAATGATTATATGTATTGTAGAAATGTCTCCTATCATGTTCCCTAATTTTTTATTATGTCCACATCCTGGTCCCCATCTTGGACATCATAACAAACGTGCACTTTTTTGTTTAATTTACACATTGGACCATAGGAAAAATGACACTACAGCTACAGAGGTGACCGTCTGATAGCCCAGCTCGACTATCCATCTCTACTGAAGACCCTTTCAGCTTTTTGAGAGTTGGGTGGAGGACATCATCTCTGAAAATAGGGTCCCACAGCTGCACCCCATCAGTGTGAGCAGGACTCTTAGGACTCTTAGAAGAGTTAATGCTCTGAGACCATGGGGGCGCTTAGCCCCCTCTCTTCGTCACTGAGGATGATTTCATTTTCAGGGATTAGAGAGGGTGGTCCTTGTGGTGGACTGCAGGTATGGAGAGCTGTTGTGATCGTATTAGATAGATAAGAATGATTATATGTATTGTAGAAATGTCTCCTATCATGTTCCCTAATTTTTTATTATGTCCACATCCTGGTCCCCATCTTGGACATCATAACAAACGTGCACTTTTTTGTTTAATTTACACATTGGACCATAGGAAAAATGACACTACAGCTACAGAGGTGACCGTCTGATAGCCCAGCTCGACTATCCATCTCTACTGAAGACCCTTTCAGCTTTTTGAGAGTTGGGTGGAGGACATCATCTCTGAAAATAGGGTCCCACAGCTGCACCCCATCAGTGTGAGCAGGACTCTTAGGACTCTTAGAAGAGTCAATGCTCTGAGACCATTGGGGGCACTTAGCCCCCTCTCTTCATCACTGAGGATGATTTCATTTTTCAGGGATTAGAGAGGGTGGTCCTTGTGGTGGACTGCAGATATGGAGAGCTGTTATCATCGTATTAGATCGATAAGAATGATTATATGTATTGTAGAAATGTCTCCTATCATGTTCCCTAATTTTTTATTATGTCCACATCCTGGTCCCCATCTTGGACATCATAACAAACGTGCACTTTTTTGTTTAATTTACACATTGGACCATAGGAAAAATGACACTACAGCTACAGAGGTGACCGTCTGATAGCCCAGCTCGACTATCCATCTCTACTGAAGACCCTTTCAGCTTTTTGAGAGTTGGGTGGAGGACATCATCTCTGAAAATAGGGTCCCACAGCTGCACCCCATCAGTGTGAGCAGGACTCTTAGGACTCTTAGAAGAGTCAATGCTCTGAGACCATGGGGGGCGCTTAGCCCCCTCTCTTCGTCACTGAGGATGATTTCATTTTTCAGGGATTAGAGAGGGTGGTCCTTGTGGTGGACTGCAGGTATGGAGAGCTGTTGTCATCGTATTAAATAGATAAGAATGATTATATGTATTGTAGAAATGTCTCCTATCATGTTCCCTAATTTTTTATTATGTCCACATCCTGGTCCCCATCTTGGACATCATAACAAACGTGCACTTTTTTGTTTAATTTACACATTGGACCATAGGAAAAATGACACTACAGCTACAGATGTGACCGTCTGATAGCCCAGCTCGACTATCCATCTCTACTGAAGACCCTTTCAGCTTTTTGAGAGTTGGGTGGAGGACATCATCTCTGAAAATAGGGTCCCACAGCTGCACCCCATCAGTGTGAGCAGGACTCTTAGGACTCTTAGAAGAGTTAATGCTCTGAGACCATGGGGGCGCTTAGCCCCCTCTCTTCGTCACTGAGGATGATTTCATTTTTCAGGGATTAGAGAGGGTGGTCCTTGTGGTGGACTGCAGGTATGGAGAGCTGTTGTCATCGTATTAGATAGATAAGAATGATTATATGTATTGTAGAAATGTCTCCTATCATGTTCCCTAATTTTTTATTATGTCCACATCCTGGTCCCCATCTTGGACATCATAACAAACGTGCACTTTTTTGTTTAATTTACACATTGGACCATAGGAAAAATGACACTACAGCTACAGAGGTGACCGTCTGATAGCCCAGCTCGACTATCCATCTCTACTGAAGACCCTTTCAGCTTTTTGAGAGTTGGGTGGAGGACATCATCTCTGAAAATAGGGTCCCACAGCTGCACCCCATCAGTGTGAGCAGGACTCTTAGGACTCTTAGAAGAGTCAATGCTCTGAGACCATTGGGGGCACTTAGCCCCCTCTCTTCATCACTGAGGATGATTTCATTTTTCAGGGATTAGAGAGGGTGGTCCTTGTGGTGGACTGCAGATATGGAGAGCTGTTATCATCGTATTAGATAGATAACAATGATTATGTGTATTGTAGAAATGTCTCCTATCATGTTCCCTAATTTTTTATTATGTCCACATCCTGGTCCCCATCTTGGACATCATAACAAACGTGCACTTTTTTGTTTAATTTACACATTGGACCATAGGAAAAATGACACTACAGCTACAGAGGTGACCGTCTGATAGCCCAGCTCGACTATCCATCTCTACTGAAGACCCTTTCAGCTTTTTGAGAGTTGGGTAGAGAACATCATCTCTGAAAATAGGGTCCCACAGCTGCACCCCATCAGTGTGAGCAGGACTCTTAGGACTCTTAAAAGAGTCAATGCTCTGAGACCATGGAGGGCGCTTAGCCCCCTCTCTTCGTCACTGAGGATGATTTCACTTTTCAGGGATTAGAGAGAGTGGTCCTTGTGGTGGACTGCAGGTATGGAGAGCTGTTGTGATCGTATTAGATAGATAAGAATGATTATATGTATTGTAGAAATGTCTCCTATCATGTTCCCTAATTTTTTATTATGTCCACATCCTGGTCCCCATCTTGAACATCATAACAAACGTGCACTTTTTTGTTTAATTTACACATTGGACCATAGGAAAAATGACACTACAGCTACAGAGGTGACCGTCTGATAGCCCAGCTCGACTATCCATCTCTACTGAAGACCCTTTCAGCTTTTTGAGAGTTGGGTGGAGGACATCATCTCTGAAAATAGGGTCCCACAGCTGCACCCCATCAGTGTAAGCAGGACTCTTAGGACTCTTAGAAGAGTCAATGCTCTAAAACCATGGGGGCGCTTAGCCCCCTCTCTTCGTCCCTGAGGATGATTTCATTTTTCAGGGATTAGAGAGGGTGGTCCTTGTGGTGGACTGCAGGTATGGAGAGCTGTTGTCATCGTATTAGATAGATAAGAATGATTATATGTATTGTAGAAATGTCTCCTATCATGTTCCCTAATTTTTTGTTATGTCCACATCCTGGTCCCCATCTTGGACATCATAACAAACGTGCACTTTTTTGTTTAATTTACACATTGGACCATAGGAAAAATGACACTACAGCTACAGAGGTGACCGTCTGATAGCCCAGCTCGACTATCCATCTCTACTGAAGACCCTTTCAGCTTTTTAAGAGTTGGGTGGAGGACATCATCTCTGAAAATAGGGTCCCACAGCTGCACCCCATCAGTGTGAGCAGGACTCTTAGGACTCTTAGAAGAGTCAATGCTCTGAGACCATTGGGGGCACTTAGCCCCCTCTCTTCGTCACTGAGGATGATTTCATTTTTCAGGGATTAGAGAGGGTGGTCCTTGTGGTGGACTGCAGGTATGGAGAGCTGTTATCATCGTATTAGATAGATAAGAATGATTATATGTATTGTAGAAATGTCTCCTATCATGTTCCCTAATTTTTTATTATGTCCACATCCTGGTCCCCATCTTGGACATCATAACAAACGTGCACTTTTTTGTTTAATTTACACATTGGACCATAGGAAAAATGACACTACAGCTACAGAGGTGACCGTCTGTTAGCCCAGCTCGACAATCCATCTCTACTGAAGACCCTTTCAGCTTTTTGAGAGTTGGGTGGAGGACATCATCTCTGAAAATAGGGTCCCACAGCTGCACCCCATCAGTGTGAGCAGGACTCTTAGGACTCTTAGAAGAGTCAATGCTCTGAGACCATGGGGGGCGCTTAGCCCCCTCTCTTCGTCACTGAGGATGATTTCATTTTTCAGGGATTAGAGAGGGTGGTCCTTGTGGTGGACTGCAGGTATGGAGAGCTGTTGTCATCGTATTAGATAGATAAGAATGATTATATGTATTGTAGAAATGTCTCCTATCATGTTCCCTAATTTTTTATTATGTCCACATCCTGGTCCCCATCTTGGACATCATAACAAACGTGCACTTTTTTGTTTAATTTACACATTGGACCAGAGGAAAAATGACACTACAGCTACAGAGGTGACCGTCTGATAGCCCAGCTCGACTATCCATCTCTACTGAAGACCCTTTCAGCTTTTTGAGAGTTGGGTGGAGGACATCATCTCTGAAAATAGGGTCCCACAGCTGCACCCCATCAGTGTGAGCAGGACTCTTAGGACTCTTAGAAGAGTTAATGCTCTGAGACCATGGGGGCGCTTAGCCCCCTCTCTTCGTCACTGAGGATGATTTCATTTTTCAGGGATTAGAGAGGGTGGTCCTTGTGGTGGACTGCAGGTATGGAGAGCTGTTGTCATCGTATTAGATAGATAAGAATGATTATATGTATTGTAGAAATGTCTCCTATCATGTTCCCTAATTTTTTATTATGTCCACATCCTGGTCCCCATCTTGGACATCATAACAAACGTGCACTTTTTTGTTTAATTTACACATTGGACCATAGGAAAAATGACACTACAGCTACAGAGGTGACCGTCTGATAGCCCAGCTCGACTATCCATCTCTACTGAAGACCCTTTCAGCTTTTTGAGAGTTGGGTGGAGGACATCATCTCTGAAAATAGGGTCCCACAGCTGCACCCCATCAGTGTGAGCAGGACTCTTAGGACTCTTAGAAGAGTCAATGCTCTGAGACCATTGGGGGCACTTAGCCCCCTCTCTTCATCACTGAGGATGATTTCATTTTTCAGGGATTAGAGAGGGTGGTCCTTGTGGTGGACTGCAGATATGGAGAGCTGTTATCATCGTATTAGATAGATAAGAATGATTATATGTATTGTAGAAATGTCTCCTATCATGTTCCCTAATTTTTTATTATGTCCACATCCTGGTCCCCATCTTGGACATCATAACAAACGTGCACTTTTTTGTTTAATTTACACATTGGACCATAGGAAAAATGACACTACAGCTACAGAGGTGACCGTCTGATAGCCCAGCTCGACTATCCATCTCTACTGAAGACCCTTTCAGCTTTTTGAGAGTTGGGTGGAGGACATCATCTCTGAAAATAGGGTCCCACAGCTGCACCCCATCAGTGTGAGCAGGACTCTTAGGACTCTTAGAAGAGTCAATGCTCTGAGACCATGGGGGGCGCTTAGCCCCCTCTCTTCGTCACTGAGGATGATTTCATTTTTCAGGGATTAGAGAGGTTGGTCCTTGTGGTGGACTGCAGGTATGGAGAGCTGTTGTCATCGTATTAGATAGATAAGAATGATTATATGTATTGTAGAAATGTCTCCTATCATGTTCCCTAATTTCTTATTATGTCCACATCCTGGTCCCCATCTTGGACATCATAACAAACGTGCACTTTTTCGTTTAATTTACACATTGGGCCATAGGAAAAATGACACTACAGCTACAGAGGTGACCGTCTGATAGCCCCATCAGTGTGAGCAGGACTCTTAGGACTCTTAGAAGAGTCAATGCTCTGAGACCATTGGGGGCACTTAGCCCCCTCTCTTCATCACTGAGGATGATTTCATTTTTCAGGGATTAGAGAGGGTGGTCCTTGTGGTGGACTGCAGATATGGAGAGCTGTTATCATCGTATTAGATAGATAAGAATGATTATATGTATTGTAGAAATGTCTCCTATCATGTTCCCTAATTTTTTATTATGTCCACATCCTGGTCCCCATCTTGGACATCATAACAAACGTGCACTTTTTCGTTTAATTTACACATTGGGCCATAGGAAAAATGACACTACAGCTACAGAGGTGACCGTCTGATAGCCCAGCTCGACTATCCATCTCTACTGAAGACCCTTTCAGCTTTTTGAGAGTTGGGTGGAGGACATCATCTCTGAAAATAGGGTCCCACAGCTGCACCCATCAGTGTGAGCAGGACTCTTAGGACTCTTAGAAGAGTTAATGCTCTGAGACCATGGGGGCGCTTAGCCCCCTCTCTTCGTCACTGAGGATGATTTCATTTTTCAGGGATTAGAGAGGGTGGTCCTTGTGGTGGACTGCAGGTATGGAGAGCTGTTGTCATCGTATTAGATAGATAAGAATGATTATATGTATTGTAGAAATGTCTCCTATCATGTTCCCTAATTTTTTATTATGTCCACATCCTGGTCCCCATCTTGGACATCATAACAAACGTGCACTTTTTTGTTTAATTTACACATTGGACCATAGGAAAAATGACACTACAGCTACTACAGAGGTGACCGTCTGATAGCCCAGCTCGACTATCCATCTCTACTGAAGACCCTTTCAGCTTTTTGAGAGTTGGGTAGAGGACATCATCTCTGAAAATAGGGTCCCACAGCTGCACCCCATCAGTGTGAGCAGGACTCTTAGGACTCTTAGAAGAGTCAATGCTCTGAGACCATTGGGGGCACTTAGCCCCCTCTCTTCGTCACTGAGGATGATTTCATTTTTCAGGGATTAGAGAGGGTGGTCCTTGTGGTGGACTGCAGGTATGGAGAGCTGTTATCATCGTATTAGGTAGATAAGAATGATTATATGTATTGTAGAAATGTCTCCTATCATGTTCCCTAATTTTTTATTATGTCCACATCCTGGTCCCCATCTTGGACATCATAACAAACGTGCACTTTTTTGTTTAATTTACACATTGGACCATAGGAAAAATGACACTACAGCTACAGAGGTGACCGTCTGATAGCCCAGCTCGACAATCCATCTCTACTGAAGACCCTTTCAGCTTTTTGAGAGTTGGGTGGAGGACATCATCTCTGAAAATAGGGTCCCACAGCTGCACCCCATCAGTGTGAGCAGGACTCTTAGGACTCTTAGAAGAGTCAATGCTCTGAGACCATGGGGGGCGCTTAGCCCCCTCTCTTCGTCACTGAGGATGATTTCATTTTTCAGGGATTAGAGAGGGTGGTCCTTGTGGTGGACTGCCGGTATGGAGAGCTGTTGTCATCGTATTAAATAGATAAGAATGATTATATGTATTGTAGATATGTCTCCTATCATGTTCCCTAATTTTTTATTATGTCCACATCCTGGTCCCCATCTTGGACATCATAACAAACGTGCACTTTTTTGTTTAATTTACACATTGGACCATAGGAAAAATGACACTACAGCTACAGAGGTGACCGTCTGATAGCCCAGCTCGACTATCCATCTCTACTGAAGACCCTTTCAGCTTTTTGAGAGTTGGGTGGAGGACATCATCTCTTAAAATAGGGTCCCACAGCTGCACCCCATCAGTGTAAGCAGGACTCTTAGGACTCTTAGAAGAGTCAATGCTCTAAAACCATGGGGGGCGCTTAGCCCCCTCTCTTCATCACTGAGGATGATTTCATTTTTCAGGGATTAGAGAGGGTGGTCCTTGTGGTGGACTGCAGGTATGGAGAGCTGTTGTCATCGTATTAGATAGATAAGAATGATTATATGTATTGTAGAAATGTCTCCTATCATGTTCCCTAATTTTTTATTATGTCCACATCCTGGTCCCCATCTTGGACATCATAACAAACGTGCACTTTTTTGTTTAATTTACACATTGGACCATAGGAAAAATGACACTACAGCTACAGAGGTGACCGTCTGATAGCCCAGCTCGACTATCCATCTCTACTGAAGACCATTTCAGCTTTTTGAGAGTTGGGTGGAGGACATCATCTCTGAAAATAGGGTCCCACAGCTGCACCCCATCAGTGTGAGCAGGACTCTTAGGACTCTTAGAAGAGTCAATGCTCTGAGACCATTGGGGGCACTTAGCCCCCTCTCTTCATCACTGAGGATGATTTCATTTTTCAGGGATTAGAGAGGGTGGTCCTTGTGGTGGACTGCAGATATGGAGAGCTGTTATCATCGTATTAGATAGATAAGAATGTATGTCCACATCCTGGTCCCCATCTTGGACATCATAACAAACGTGCACTTTTTTGTTTAATTTACACATTGGACCATAGGAAAAATGACACTACAGCTACAGAGGTGACCGTCTGATAGCCCAGCTCGACTATCCATCTCTACTGAAGACCCTTTCAGCTTTTTGAGAGTTGGGTGGAGGACATCATCTCTGAAAATAGGGTCCCACAGCTGCACCCCATCAGTGTGAGCAGGACTCTTAGGACTCTTAGAAGAGTCAATGCTCTGAGACCATGGGGGGCGCCTAGCCCCCTCTCTTCGTCACTGAGGATGATTTCATTTTTCAGGGATTAGAGAGGGTGGTCCTTGTGGTGGACTGCAGGTATGGAGAGCTGTTGTCATCCTATTAAATAGATAAGAATGATTATATGTATTGTAGAAATGTCTCCTATCATGTTCCCTAATTTTTTATTATGTCCACATCCTGGTCCCCATCTTGGACATCATAACAAACGTGCACTTTTTTGTTTAATTTACACATTGGACCATAGGAAAAATGACACTACAGCTACAGAGGTGACCGTCTGATAGCCCAGCTCGACTATCCATCTCTACTGAAGACCCTTTCAGCTTTTTGAGAGTTGGGTGGAGAACATCATCTCTGAAAATAGGGTCCCACAGCTGCACCCCATCAGTGTGAGCAGGACTCTTAGGACTCTTAGAAGAGTCAATGCTCTGAGACCATGGGGGGCGCTTAGCCCCCTCTCTTCGTCACTGAGGATGATTTCATTTTTCAGGGATTAGAGAGGGTGGTCCTTGTGGTGGACTGCAGGTATGGAGAGCTGTTGTCATCGTATTAGATAGATAAGAATGATTATATGTATTGTAGAAATGTCTCCTATCATGTTCCCTAATTTTTTATTATGTCCACATCCTGGTCCCCATCTTGGACATCATAACAAACGTGCACTTTTTTGTTTAATTTACACATTGGACCATAGGAAAAATGACACTACAGCTACTACAGAGGTGACCGTCTGATAGCCCAGCTCGACTATCCATCTCTACTGAAGACCCTTTCAGCTTTTTGAGAGTTGGGTAGAGGACATCATCTCTGAAAATAGGGTCCCACAGCTGCACCCCATCAGTGTGAGCAGGACTCTTAGGACTCTTAGAAGAGTCAATGCTCTGAGACCATTGGGGGCACTTAGCCCCCTCTCTTCGTCACTGAGGATGATTTCATTTTTCAGGGATTAGAGAGGGTGGTCCTTGTGGTGGACTGCAGGTATGGAGAGCTGTTATCATCGTATTAGGTAGATAAGAATGATTATATGTATTGTAGAAATGTCTCCTATCATGTTCCCTAATTTTTTATTATGTCCACATCCTGGTCCCCATCTTGGAAATCATAACAAACGTGCACTTTTTTGTTTAATTTACACATTGGACCATAGGAAAAATGACACTACAGCTACAGAGGTGACCGTCTGATAGCCCAGCTCGACAATCCATCTCTACTGAAGACCCTTTCAGCTTTTTGAGAGTTGGGTGGAGGACATCATCTCTGAAAATAGGGTCCCACAGCTGCACCCCATCAGTGTGAGCAGGACTCTTAGGACTCTTAGAAGAGTCAATGCTCTGAGACCATGGGGGGCGCTTAGCCCCCTCTCTTCGTCACTGAGGATGATTTCATTTTTCAGGGATTAGAGAGGGTGGTCCTTGTGGTGGACTGCCGGTATGGAGAGCTGTTGTCATCGTATTAAATAGATAAGAATGATTATATGTATTGTAGATATGTCTCCTATCATGTTCCCTAATTTTTTATTATGTCCACATCCTGGTCCCCATCTTGGACATCATAACAAACGTGCACTTTTTTGTTTAATTTACACATTGGACCATAGGAAAAATGACACTACAGCTACAGAGGTGACCGTCTGATAGCCCAGCTCGACTATCCATCTCTACTGAAGACCCTTTCAGCTTTTTGAGAGTTGGGTGGAGGACATCATCTCTTAAAATAGGGTCCCACAGCTGCACCCCATCAGTGTAAGCAGGACTCTTAGGACTCTTAGAAGAGTCAATGCTCTAAAACCATGGGGGGCGCTTAGCCCCCTCTCTTCATCACTGAGGATGATTTCATTTTTCAGGGATTAGAGAGGGTGGTCCTTGTGGTGGACTGCAGGTATGGAGAGCTGTTGTCATCGTATTAGATAGATAAGAATGATTATATGTATTGTAGAAATGTCTCCTATCATGTTCCCTAATTTTTTATTATGTCCACATCCTGGTCCCCATCTTGGACATCATAACAAACGTGCACTTTTTTGTTTAATTTACACATTGGACCATAGGAAAAATGACACTACAGCTACAGAGGTGACCGTCTGATAGCCCAGCTCGACTATCCATCTCTACTGAAGACCATTTCAGCTTTTTGAGAGTTGGGTGGAGGACATCATCTCTGAAAATAGGGTCCCACAGCTGCACCCCATCAGTGTGAGCAGGACTCTTAGGACTCTTAGAAGAGTCAATGCTCTGAGACCATTGGGGGCACTTAGCCCCCTCTCTTCATCACTGAGGATGATTTCATTTTTCAGGGATTAGAGAGGGTGGTCCTTGTGGTGGACTGCAGATATGGAGAGCTGTTATCATCGTATTAGATAGATAAGAATGTATGTCCACATCCTGGTCCCCATCTTGGACATCATAACAAACGTGCACTTTTTTGTTTAATTTACACATTGGACCATAGGAAAAATGACACTACAGCTACAGAGGTGACCGTCTGATAGCCCAGCTCGACTATCCATCTCTACTGAAGACCCTTTCAGCTTTTTGAGAGTTGGGTGGAGGACATCATCTCTGAAAATAGGGTCCCACAGCTGCACCCCATCAGTGTGAGCAGGACTCTTAGGACTCTTAGAAGAGTCAATGCTCTGAGACCATGGGGGGCGCTTAGCCCCCTCTCTTCGTCACTGAGGATGATTTCATTTTTCAGGGATTAGAGAGGGTGGTCCTTGTGGTGGACTGCAGGTATGGAGAGCTGTTGTCATCCTATTAAATAGATAAGAATGATTATATGTATTGTAGAAATGTCTCCTATCATGTTCCCTAATTTTTTATTATGTCCACATCCTGGTCCCCATCTTGGACATCATAACAAACGTGCACTTTTTTGTTTAATTTACACATTGGACCATAGGAAAAATGACACTACAGCTACAGAGGTGACCGTCTGATAGCCCAGCTCGACTATCCATCTCTACTGAAGACCCTTTCAGCTTTTTGAGAGTTGGGTGGAGAACATCATCTCTGAAAATAGGGTCCCACAGCTGCACCCCATCAGTGTGAGCAGGACTCTTAGGACTCTTAGAAGAGTCAATGCTCTGAGACCATGGGGGGCGCTTAGCCCCCTCTCCTCGTCACTGAGGATGATTTCACTTTTCAGGGAATAGAGAGGGTGGTCCTTGTGGTGGACTGCAGGTATGGAGAGCTGTTGTCATCGTATTAGATAGATAAGAATGATTATATGTATTGTAGAAATGTCTCCTATCATGTTCCCTATTTTTTTATTATGTCCACATCCTGGTCCCCATCTTGGAAATCATAACAAACGTGCACTTTTTTGTTTAATTTACAAATTGGACAATAGGAAAAATGACACTACAGCTACAGAGGTGACCGTCTGATAGCCCAGCTCGACTATCCATCTCTACTGAAGACCCTTTCAGCTTTTTGAGAGTTGGGTGGAGGACATCATCTCTGAAAATAGGGTCCCACAGCTTCACCACATCAGTGTGAGCAGGACTCTTAGGACTCTTAGAAGAGTCAATGCTCTGGTACCATGGGGGGCGCTTGGCCCCCTCTCTTCGTCACTGAGGATGATTTCATTTTTCAGGGATTAGAGAGGGTGGTCCTTGTGGTGGACTGCAGGTATGGAGAGCTGTTGTCATCGTATTAGATAGATAAGAATGATTATATGTATTGTAGAAATGTCTCCTATCATGTTCCCTAATTTTTTATTATGTCCACATCCTGGTCCCCATCTTGGACATCATAACAAACGTGCACTTTTTTGTTTAATTTACACATTGGACCATAGGAAAAATGACACTACAGCTACAGAGGTGACCGTCTGATAGCCCAGCTCGACTATCCATCTCTACTGAAGACCCTTTCAGCTTTTTGAGAGTTGGGTGGAGGACATCATCTCTGAAAATAGGGTCCCACAGCTGCACCCCATCAGTGTGAGCAGGACTCTTAGGACTCTTAGAAGAGTTAATGCTCTGAGACCATGGGGGCGCTTAGCCCCCTCTCTTCGTCACTGAGGATGATTTAATTTTTCAGGGATTAGAGAGGGTGGTCCTTGTGGTGGACTGCAGGTATGGAGAGCTGTTGTCATCGTATTAGATAGATAAGAATGATTATATGTATTGTAGAAATGTCTCCTATCATGTTCCCTAATTTTTTATTATGTCCACATCCTGGTTCCCATCTTGGACATCATAACAAACGTGCACTTTTTTGTTTAATTTACACATTGGACCATAGGAAAAATGACACTACAGCTACAGAGGTGACCGTCTGATAGCCCAGCACGACTATCCATCTCTACTGAAGACCCTTTCAGCTTTTTGAGAGTTGGGTGGAGGACATCATCTCTGAAAATAGGGTCCCACAGCTGCACCCCATCAGTGTGAGCAAGACTCTTAGGACTCTTAGAAGAGTCAATGCTCTGAGACCATTGGGGGCACTTAGCCCCCTCTCTTCGTCACTGAGGATGATTTCATTTTTCAGGGATTAGAGAGGGTGGTCCTTGTGGTGGACTGCAGGTATGGAGAGCTGTTATCATCGTATTAGATAGATAAGAATGATTATATGTATTGTAGAAATGTCTCCTATCATGTTCCCTAATTTTTTATTATGTCCACATCCTGGTCCCCATCTTGGACATCATAACAAACGTGCACTTTTTTGTTTAATTTACACATTGGACCATAGGAAAAATGACACTACAGCTACAGAGGTGACCGTCTGATAGCCCAGCTCGACAATCCATCTCTACTGAAGACCCTTTCAGCTTTTTGAGAGTTGGGTGGAGGACATCATCTCTGAAAATAGGGTCCCACAGCTGCACCCCATCAGTGTGAGCAGGACTCTTAGGACTCTTAGAAGAGTCAATGCTCTGAGACCATGGGGGGCGCTTAGCCCCCTCTCTTCGTCACTGAGGATGATTTCATTTTTCAGGGATTAGAGAGGGTGGTCCTTGTGGTGGACTGCAGGTATGGAGAGCTGCTGTCATCGTATTAAATAGATAAGAATGATTATATGTATTGTAGAAATGTCTCCTATCATGTTCCCTAATTTTTTATTATGTCCACATCCTGGTCCCCATCTTGGACATCATAACAAACGTGCACTTTTTTGTTTAATTTACACATTGGACCATAGGAAAAATGACACTACAGCTACAGAGGTGACCGTCTGATAGCCCAGCTCGACTATCCATCTCTACTGAAGACCCTTTCAGCTTTTTGAGAGTTGGGTGGAGAACATCATCTCTGAAAATAGGGTCCCACAGCTGCACCCCATCAGTGTGAGCAGGACTCTTAGGACTCTTAGAAGAGTCAATGTTTTGAGACCATGGGGGGCGCTTAGCCCCCTCTCTTCGTCACTGAGGATGATTTCACTTTTCAGGGAATAGTGAGGGTGGTCCTTGTGGTGGACTGCAGTTATGGAGAGCTGTTGTCATCGTATTAGATAGATAAGAATGATTATATGTATTGTAGAAATGTCTCCTATCATGTTCCCTATTTTTTTATTATGTCCACATCCTGGTCCCCATCTTGGAAATCATAACAAACGTGCACTTTTTTGTTTAATTTACACATTGGACCATAGGAAAAATGACACTACAGCTACAGAGGTGACCGTCTGGTAGCCCAGCTCGACTATCCATCTCTACTGAAGACCCTTTCAGCTTTTTGAGAGTTGGGTGGAGGACATCATCTCTTAAAATAGGGTCCCACAGCTGCACCCCATCAGTGTAAGCAGGACTCTTAGGACTCTTAGAAGAGTCAATGCTCTAAAACCATGGGGGGCGCTTAGCCCCCTCTCTTCGTCCCTGAGGATGATTTCATTTTTCAGGGATTAGAGAGGGTGGTCCTTGTGGTGGACTGCAGGTATGGAGAGCTGTTGTCATCGTATTAGATAGATAAGAATGATTATATGTATTGTAGAAATGTCTCCTATCATGTTCCCTAATTTTTTATTATGTCCACATCCTGGTCCCCATCTTGGACATCATAACAAACGTGCACTTTTTTGTTTAATTTACACATTGGACCATAGGAAAAATGACACTACAGCTACAGAGGTGACCGTCTGATAGCCCAGCTCGACTATCCATCTCTACTGAAGACCCTTTCAGCTTTTTGAGAGTTGGGTGGAGGACATCATCTCTGAAAATAGGGTCCCACAGCTGCACCCCATCAGTGTGAGCAGGACTCTTAGGACTCTTAGAAGAGTCAATGCTCTAAAACCATGGGGGGCGCTTAGCCCCCTCTCTTCGTCCCTGAGGATGATTTCATTTTTCAGGGATTAGAGAGGGTGGTCCTTGTGGTGGACTGCAGGTATGGAGAGCTGTTGTCATCGTATTAGATAGATAAGAATGATTATATGTATTGTAGAAATGTCTCCTATCATGTTCCCTAATTTTTTATTATGTCCACATCCTGGTCCCCATCTTGGACATCATAACAAACGTGCACTTTTTTGTTTAATTTACACATTGGACCATAGGAAAAATGACACTACAGCTACAGAGGTGACCGTCTGATAGCCCAGCTCGACTATCCATCTCTACTGAAGACCCTTTCAGCTTTTTGAGAGTTGGGTGGAGGACATCATCTCTTAAAATAGGGTCCCACAGCTGCACCCCATCAGTGTGAGCAGGACTCTTAGGACTCTTAGAAGAGTCAATGCTCTGAGACCATTGGGGGCACTTAGCCCCCTCTCTTCATCACTGAGGATGATTTCATTTTTCAGGGATTAGAGAGGGTGGTCCTTGTGGTGGACTGCAGGTATGGAGAGCTGTTGTCATCGTATTAGATAGATAAGAATGATTATATGTATTGTAGAAATGTCTCCTATCATGTTCCCTAATTTTTTATTATGTCCACATCCTGGTCCCCATCTTGGACATCATAACAAACGTGCACTTTTTTGTTTAATTTACACATTGGACCATAGGGAAAATGAAACTACAGCTACAGAGGTGACCATCTGATAGCCCAGCTCGACTATCCATCTCTACTGAAGACCCTTCAGCTTTTTGAGAGTTGGGTGGAGGACATCATCTCTGAAAATAGGGTCCCACAGCTGCACCCCATCAGTGTGAGCAGGACTCTTAGGACTCTTAGACCCTTTCAGCTTTTTGAGAGTTGGGTGGAGGACATCATCTCTGAAAATAGGGTCCCACAGCTGCACCCCATCAGTGTGAGCAGGACTCTTAGGACTCTTAGAAGAGTCAATGCTCTGAGACCATTGGGGGCACTTAGCCCCCTCTCTTCATCATTGAGGATGATTTAATTTTTCAGGGATTAGAGAGGGTGGTCCTTGTGGTGGACTGCAGATATGGAGAGCTGTTATCATCGTATTAGATAGATAAGAATGATTATATGTATTGTAGAAATGTCTCCTCTCATGTTCCCTAATTTTTTATTATGTCCACATCCTGGTCCCCATCTTGGACATCATAACAAACGTGCACTTTTTTGTTTAATTTACACATTGGACCATAGGAAAAATGACACTACAGCTACAGAGGTGACCGTCTGATAGCCCAGCTCGACTATACATCTCTACTGAAGACCCTTTCAGCTTTTTGAGAGTTGGGTGGAGGACATCATCTCTGAAAATAGGGTCCCACAGCTGCACCCCATCAGTGTGAGCAGGACTCTTAGGACTCTTAGAAGAGTCAATGCTCTGAGACCATGGGGGGCGCTTAGCCCCCTCTCTTCGTCACTGAGGATGATTTCATTTTTCAGGGATTAGAGAGGGTGGTCCTTGTAGTGGACTGCAGGTATGGAGAGCTGTTGTCATCGTATTAAATAGATAAGAATGATTATATGTATTGTAGAAATGTCTCCTATCATGTTCCCTAATTTTTTATTATGTCCACATCCTGGTCCCCATCTTGGACATCATAACAAACGTGCACTTTTTTGTTTAATTTACACATTGGACCATAGGAAAAATGACACTACAGCTACAGAGGTGACCGTCTGATAGCCCAGCTCGACTATCCATCTCTACTGAAGACCCTTTCAGCTTTTTGAGAGTTGGGTGGAGAACATCATCTCTGAAAATAGGGTCCCACAGCTGCACCCCATCAGTGTGAGCAGGACTCTTAGGACTCTTAGAAGAGTCAATGCTCTGAGACCATGGGGGGCGCTTAGCCCCCTCTCCTCGTCACTGAGGATGATTTCACTTTTTAGGGAATAGAGAGGGTGGTCCTTGTGGTGGACTGCAGGTATGGAGAGCTGTTGTCATCGTATTAGATAGATAAGAATGATTATATGTATTGTAGAAATGTCTCCTATCATGTTCCCTATTTTTTTATTATGTCCACATCCTGGTCCCCATCTTGGAAATCATAACAAACATGCACTTTTTTGTTTAATTTACAAATTGGACCATAGGAAAAATGACACTACAGCTACAGAGGTGACCGTCTGATAGCCCAGCTCGACTATCCATCTCTACTGAAGACCCTTTCAGCTTTTTGAGAGTTGGGTGGAGGACATCATCTCTGAAAATAGGGTCCCACAGCTGCACCCCATCAGAGTGAGCAGGAATCTTAGGACTCTTAGAAGAGTCAATGCTCTGAGACCATGGGGGGCGCTTAGCCCCCTCTCTTCGTCACTGAGGATGATTTCATTTTTCAGGGATTAGAGAGAGTGGTCCTTGTGGTGGACTGCAGGTATGGAGAGCTGTTGTGATCGTATTAGATAGATAAGAATGATTATATGTATTGTATTCAAATTGTCTCTCCAGTAAAGGAGACAAACTCTAGCACAGCGCCACCTATTGGAAGTAGCGATCCTAAAAGTCACAAGTGGATTTTTGACAATCCTTTGCAATATGACTCAGGATATATAAGCCAGATCAGAATCCCAATTTGCAGACACGGTGTTTCGGGGTGCTTGCCCCTCGTCAGTGCAAAGTATGGGGGTGTCTGATCTGGCTCATGAGAAAGCTATGTGGGGACCATATATGTATTGTAGAAATGTCTTCAGTAGAGATGGATAGTCGAGCTGGGCTATCAGACGGTCACCTCTGTAGCTGTAGTGTCATTTTTCCTATGGTTCAATGTGTAAATTAAACAAAAAAGTGCACGTTTGTTATGATGTCCAAGATGGGGACCAGGATGTGGACATAATAAAAAATTAGGGAACATGATATGAGACATTTCTACAATACATATAATCATTCTTATCTATCTAATACGATGACAACAGCTCTCCATACCTGCAGTCCACCACAAGGACCACCCTCTCTAATCCCTGAAAAATGAAATCATCCTCAGTGACGAAGAGAGGGGGCTAAGCGCCCCCATGGTCTCAGAGCATTAACTCTTCTAAGAGTCCTAAGGGCATTTCGCGCATAAATGAAATGATCACATTTTTCTCCAAAACTATAACAGATGCAAGCTTGTCCTGTTTGGTGGAGATAATATTTAATAAAATAAGTAGAAACCTACTAAAAGTTTTGTTTGTTTATATTGCAATCCTGAGATAATCGTCTCCATGCTCCAAATCCATTTTAAAGCCATTTCAAAGGCATTTCACGCATAAATGAAATGATCACATTTTTCTCCAAAACTATAACACATGCAAGCTTGTCCTGTTTGGTGGAGATGATATTTAATAAAATAAGTAGAAATCCACTAAAAGTTTTGTTTGGTTATCTTGCAATCCCAAGATAATCGTCTCCATGCTCCAAATCCATTTTAAAGCCATTTTTAAGGCATTTCGCGCATAAATGAAATGATCACATTTTTCTCCAAAACTATAACAGATGCAAGCTTGTCCTGTTTGGTGGAGATAATATTTAATAAAATAAGTAGAAATCTACTAAAAGTTTTGTTTGTTTATATTGCCATCCTGAGATAATCGTCTCCATGCTCCAAATCCATTTTAAAGCCATTTCAAAGGCATTTTGCGCATAAATGAAATGATCACATTTTTCTCCAAAACTATAACACATGCAAGCTTGTCCTGTTTGGTGGAGATGATATTTGGTAAAATAAGTAGAAATCCACTAAAAGTTTTGTTTGGTTATCTTGCAATCCCGAGATAATCGTCTCCATGCTCCAAATCTATTTTAAAGCCATTTCAAAGGCATTGTGCGCATAAATGAAATGATCACATTTTTCTCCAAAACTATAACAGATGCAAGCTTGTCCTGTTTGGTGGGGATAATATTTAATAAAATAAGTAGAAATCCACTAAAAGTTTTGTTTGGTTATCTTGCAATCCCGAGATAATCGTCTCCATGCTCCAAATCCATTTTAAAGCCATTTTTAAGGCATTTCGCGCATAAATGAAATGATCACATTTTTCTCCAAAACTATAACAGATGGAAGCTCGTCCTGTTTGGAGGGGATAATATTTAATAAAATAAGTAGAAATCCACTAAAAGTTTTGTTTGGTTATATTGCAATCCCGAGATAATCGTCTCCATGCTTCAAATCCATTTAAAAGCCATTTTGAAGGCATTTCACGCATAAATGAAATGATCACATTTTTCTTCAAAACAAAAACAGATGCAAGCTTGTCCTGTTTGGTAGAGATGATATTTAATAAAATATGTAGAAATCCACTAAAAGTTTTGTTTGGTTATCTTGCAATCCCGAGATAATCGTCTCCATGCTTCAAAACTATTTTAAAGCCATTTTTAAGGCATTTCGCGCATACATTTAATGATCACATTTTTCTCCAAAACTATAACAGATGCAAGCTTGTCCTGTTTGGTGGAGATAATATTTAATAAAATAAGTAGAAACCTACTAAAAGTTTCGTTTGTTTATATTGCAATCCTGAGATAATCGTCTCCATGCTCCAAATCCATTTTAAAGCCATTTCAAAGGCATTTCGCGCATAAATGAAATGATCACATTTTTCTCCAAAACTATAACAGATGCAAGCTTCTCCTGTTTGGTGGAGATGATATTTAATAAAATAAGTAGAAATCCACTAACAGATTTGTTTGGTTATCTTGCAATCCCGAGATAGTCGTCCCCATGCTCCAAATCCATTTTAAAGCCATCTTTAAGGCATTTCGCGCATAAATGAAATGATCACATTTTTCTCCAAAACTATAACAGATGCAAGCTTGTCCTTTTTGGTGGAGATGATATTTCATAAAATAAGTAGAAATCCACTAAAAGTTTTGTTTGGTTATCTTGCAATCCCGAGATAATCGTCTCCATGCTCCAAACCCTTTTTAAAGCCATTTTTAAGGCATTTCGCGCATAAATGAAATGATCACATTTTTCTCCAAAACTATAACAGATGCAAGCTTGTCCTGTTTGGTGGGGATAATATTTAATAAAATAAGTAGAAATCCACTAAAAGTTTTGTTTGGTTATCTTGCAATCCCAAGATAATCGTCTCCATGCTCCAAATCCATTTTAAAGCCATTTTTAAGGCATTTCGCGCATAAATGAAATGATCACATTTTTCTCCAAAACTATAACAGATGCAAGCTTGTCCTGTTTGGTGGAGATAATATTTTATAAAATAAGTAGAAATCTACTAAAAGTTTCATTTGTTTATATTGCCATCCTGAGATAATCGTCTCCTTGCTCCAAATCCATTTTAAAGCCATTTCAAAGGCATTTTGCGCATAAATGAAATGATCACATTTTTCTCCAAAACTATAACACATGCAAGCTTGTCCTGTTTGGTGGAGATGATATTTGGTAAAATAAGTAGAAATCCACTAAAAGTTTTGTTTGGTTATCTTGCAATCCCGAGATAATCGTCTCCATGCTCCAAATCTATTTTAAAGCCATTTCAAAGGCATTGTGCGCATAAATGAAATGATCACATTTTTCTCCAAAACTATAACAGATGCAAGCTTGTCCTGTTTGGAGGGGATGATATTTAATAAAATAATTAGAAATCCACTAAAAGTTTTGTTTGGTTATCTTGCAATCCCGAGATAATCGTCTCCATGCTTCAAAACCATTTTAAAGCCATTTTTAAGGCATTTCGCGCATAAATGAAATGATCACATTTTTCTCCAAAACTTTAACAGATGCAAGCTTGTCCTGTTTGGTGGAGATAATATTTAATAAAATAAGTAGAAACCTACTAAAAGTTTCGTTTGTTTATATTGCAATCCTGAGATAATCGTCTCCATGCTCCAAATCCATTTTAAAGCCATTTCAAAGGCATTTCGCGCATAAATGAAATGATCACATTTTTCTCCAAAACTATAACACATGCAAGCTTGTCCTGTTTGGTGGAGATGATATTTAATAAAATAAGTAGAAATCCATTAAAAGTTTTATTTGGTTATCTTGCAATCCCAAGATAATCGTTTCCATGCTCCAAATCCATTTTAAAGCCATTTTTAAGGCATTTCGCGCATAAATGAAATGATCACATTTTTCTCCAAAACTATAACAGATGCAAGCTTGTCCTGTTTGGAGGGGATGATATTTAATAAAATAATTAGAAATCCACTAAAAGTTGTGTTTGGTTATCTTGCAATCCCGAGATAATCGTCTCCATGCTTCAAAACCATTTTAAAGCCATTTTAAGGCATTTCGCGCATAAATGAAATGATCACATTTTTCTCCAAAACTATAACAGATGCAAGCTTGTCCTGTTTGGTGGAGATGATATTTAAAAAAAATAAGTAGAAATCCACTAAAAGTTTTGTTTGGTTATCTTGCAATCCCGAGATAATCGTCTCCGTGCTCCAAACCCTTTTTAAAGCCATTTTTAAGGCATTTCGCGCATAAATGAAATGATCACATTTTTTTCCAAAACTATAACAGATGCAAGCTTGTCCTGTTTGGTGGGGATAATATTTAATAAAATAAGTAGAAATCCACTAAAAGTTTTGTTTGGCGCCCCCCATGGTTTTAGAGCATTGACTCTTCTAAGAGTCCTAAGAGTCCTGCTTACACTGATGGGGTGCAGCTGTGGGACCCTATTTTAAGAGATGATGTCCTCCACCCAACTCTCAAAAAGCTGAAAGGGTCTTCAGTAGAGATGGATAGTCGAGCTGGGCTATCAGACGGTCACCTCTGTAGCTGTAGTGTCATTTTTCCTATGGTCCAATGTGTAAATTAAACAAAAAAGTGCACGTTTGTTATGATGTCCAAGATGGGGACCAGGATGTGGACATAATAAAAAATTAGGGAACATGATAGGAGACATTTCTACAATACATATAATCATTCTTATCTATCTAATACGATCACAACAGCTCTCCATTCCTGCAGTCCACCACAAGGACCACTCTCTCTAATCCCTGAAAAATGAAATCATCCTCAGTGACGAAGAGAGGGGGCTAAGCGCCCCCCATGGTCTCAGAGCATTGACTCTTCTAAGAGTCCTAAGAGTCCTGCTCACACTGATGGGGTGCAGCTGTGGGACCCTATTTTCAGAGATGATGTCCTCCACCCAACTCTCAAAAAGCTGAAAGGGTCTTCAGTAGAGATGGATAGTCGAGCTGGGCTATCAGACGGTCACCTCTGTAGCTGTAGTGTCATTTTTCCTATGGTCCAATGTGTAAATTAAACAAAAAAGTGCACGTTTGTTATGATTTCCAAGATGGGGACCAGGATGTGGACATAATAAAAAAATAGGGAACATGATAGGAGACATTTCTACAATACATATAATTATTCTTATCTATCTAATACGATGACAACAGCTCTCCATACCTGCAGTCCACCACAAGGACCACCCTCTCTAATCCCTGAAAAATGAAATCATCCTCAGTGACGAAGAGAGGGGGCTAAGCGCCCCCCATGGTCTCAGAGCATTGACTCTTCTAAGAGTCCTAAGAGTCCTGCTCACACTGATGGGGTGCAGCTGTGGGACCCTATTTTCAGAGATGATGTCCTCCACCCAACTCTCAAAAAGCTGAAAGGGTCTTCAGTAGAGATGGATAGTCGAGCTGGGCTATCAGACGGTCACCTCTGTAGCTGTAGTGTCATTTTTCCTATGGTCCAATGTGTAAATTAAACAAAAAAGTGCACGTTTGTTATGATGTCCAAGATGGGGACCAGGATGTGGACATAATAAAAAATTAGGGAACATGATAGGAGACATTTCTACAATACATATAATCATTCTTATCTATCTAATACGATCACAACAGCTCTCCATTCCTGCAGTCCACCACAAGGACCACTCTCTCTAATCCCTGAAAAATGAAATCATCCTCAGTGACGAAGAGAGGGGGCTAAGCGCCCCCCATGGTCTCAGAGCATTGACTCTTCTAAGAGTCCTAAGAGTCCTGCTCACACTGATGGGGTGCAGCTGTGGGACCCTATTTTCAGAGATGATGTCCTCCACCCAACTCTCAAAAAGCTGAAAGGGTCTTCAGTAGAGATGGATAGTCGAGCTGGGCTATCAGACGGTCACCTCTGTAGCTGTAGTGTCATTTTTCCTATGGTCCAATGTGTAAATTAAACAAAAAAGTGCACGTTTGTTATGATTTCCAAGATGGGGACCAGGATGTGGACATAATAAAAAAATAGGGAACATGATAGGAGACATTTCTACAATACATATAATTATTCTTATCTATCTAATACGATGACAACAGCTCTCCATACCTGCAGTCCACCACAAGGACCACCCTCTCTAATCCCTGAAAAATGAAATCATCCTCAGTGACGAAGAGAGGGGGCTAAGCGCACCCCATGGTCTCAAAACATTGACTCTTCTAAGAGTCCTAAGAGTCCTGCTCACACTGATGGGGTGCAGCTGTGGGACCCTATTTTCAGAGATGATGTCCTCCACCCAACTCTCAAAAAGCTGAAAGGGTCTTCAGTAGAGATGGATAGTCGAGCTGGGCTATCAGACGGTCACCTCTGTAGCTGTAGTGTCATTTTTCCTATGGTCCAATGTGTAAATTAAACAAAAAAGTGCACGTTTGTTATGATTTCCAAGATGGGGACCAGGATGTGGACATAATAAAAAAATATGGAACATGATAGGAGACATTTCTACAATACATATAATCATTCTTATCTATCTAATACGATGACAACAGCTCTCCATACCTGCAGTCCACCACAAGGACCACCCTCTCTATTCCCTGAAAAGTGAAATCATCCTCAGTGACGAAGAGAGGGGGCTAAGCGCCCCCCATGGTCTCAGAGCATTGACTCTTCTAAGAGTCCTAAGAGTCCTGCTCACACTGATGGGGTGCAGCTGTGGGACCCTATTTTCAGAGATGATGTTCTCCACCAAACTCTCAAAAAGCTGAAAGGGTCTTCAGTAGAGATGGATAGTCGAGCTGGGCTATCAGACGGTCACCTCTGTACCTGTAGTGTCATTTTTCCTATGGTCCAATGTGTAAATTAAGCAAAAAAGTGCACGTTTGTTATGATGTCCAAGATGGGGACCAGGATGTGGACATAATAAAAAATTAGGGAACATGATAGGAGACATTTCTACAATACATATAATCATTCTTATCTATTTAAAATGATGACAACAGCTCTCCATACCTGCAGTCCACCACAAGGACCACCCTCTCTAATCCCTGAAAAATGAAATCATCCTCAGTGACGAAGAGAGGGGGCTAAGCGCACCCCATGGTCTCAAAACATTGACTCTTCTAAGAGTCCTAAGAGTCCTGCTCACACTGATGGGGTGCAGCTGTGGGACCCTATTTTCAGAGATGATGTCCTCCACCCAACTCTCAAAAAGCTGAAAGGGTCTTCAGTAGAGATGGATAGTCGAGCTGGGCTATCAGACGGTCACCTCTGTAGCTGTAGTGTCATTTTTCCTATGGTCCAATGTGTAAATTAAACAAAAAAGTGCACGTTTGTTATGATTTCCAAGATGGGGACCAGGATGTGGACATAATAAAAAAATAGGGAACATGATAGGAGACATTTCTACAATACATATAATCATTCTTATCTATCTAATACGATGACAACAGCTCTCCATACCTGCAGTCCACCACAAGGACCACCCTCTCTATTCCCTGAAAAGTGAAATCATCCTCAGTGACGAAGAGAGGGGGCTAAGCGCCCCCCATGGTCTCAGAGCATTGACTCTTCTAAGAGTCCTAAGAGTCCTGCTCACACTGATGGGGTGCAGCTGTGGGACCCTATTTTCAGAGATGATGTTCTCCACCAAACTCTCAAAAAGCTGAAAGGGTCTTCAGTAGAGATGGATAGTCGAGCTGGGCTATCAGACGGTCACCTCTGTACCTGTAGTGTCATTTTTCCTATGGTCCAATGTGTAAATTAAACAAAAAAGTGCACGTTTGTTATGATGTCCAAGATGGGGACCAGGATGTGGACATAATAAAAAATTAGGGAACATGATAGGAGACATTTCTACAATACATATAATCATTCTTATCTATTTAATACGATGACAACAGCTCTCCATACCTGCAGTCCACCACAAGGACCACCCTCTCTAATCCCTGAAAAATGAAATCATCCTTAGTGACGAAGAGAGGTGGCTAAACGCCCCCCATGGTCTCAGAGCATTGACTCTTCTAAGAGTCCTAAAAGTCCTGCTCACACTGATGGGGTGCAGCTGTGGGACCCTATTTTCAGAGATGATGTCCTCCACCCAACTCTCAAAAAGCTGAAAGGGTCTTCAGTAGAGATGGATTGTCGAGCTGGGCTATCAGACGGTCACCTCTGTAGCTGTAGTGTCATTTTTCCTATGGTCCAATGTGTAAATTAAACAAAAAAGTGCACGTTTGTTATGATGTCCAAGATGGGGACCAGGATGTGGACATAATAAAAAATTAGGGAACATGATAGGAGACATTTCTACAATACATATAATCATTCTTATCTATCTAATACGATAACAGCTCTCCATACCTGCAGTCCACCACAAGGACCACCCTCTCTAATCCCTGAAAAATGAAATCATCCTCAGTGACGAAGAGAGGGGGCTAAGTGCCCCCAATGGTCTCAGAGCATTGACTCTTCTAAGAGTCCTAAGAGTCCTGCTCACACTGATGGGGTGCAGCTGTGGGACCCTATTTTCAGAGATGATGTCCTCCACCCAACTCTCAAAAAGCTGAAAGGGTCTTCAGTAGAGATGGATAGTCGAGCTGGGCTATCAGACGGTCACCTCTGTAGCTGTAGTGTCATTTTTCCTATGGTCCAATGTGTAAATTAAACAAAAAAGTGCACGTTTGTTATGATGTCCAAGATGGGGACCAGGATGTGGACATAATAAAAAATTAGGGAACATGATAGGAGACATTTCTACAATACATATAATCATTCTTATCTATCTAATACGATGACAACAGCTCTCCATACCTGCAGTCCACCACAAGGACCACCCTCTCTAATCCCTGAAAAATGAAATCATCCTCAGTGACGAAGAGAGGGGGCTAAGCGCCCCCATGGTCTCAGAGCATTAACTCTTCTAAGAGTCCTAAGAGTCCTGCTCACACTGATGGGGTGCAGCTGTGGGACCCTATTTTCAGAGATGATGTCCTCCACCCAACTCTCAAAAAGCTGAAAGGGTCTTCAGTAGAGATGGATAGTCGAGCTGGGCTATCAGACGGTCACCTCTGTAGCTGTAGTGTCATTTTTCCTATGGTCCAATGTGTAAATTAAACAAAAAAGTGCACGTTTGTTATGATGTCCAAGATGGGGACCAGGATGTGGACATAATAAAAAATTAGGGAACATGATAGGAGACATTTCTACAATACATATAATCATTCTTATCTATCTAATACGATGACAACAGCTCTCCATACCTGCAGTCCACCACAAGGACCACCCTCTCTAATCCCTGAAAAATGAAATCATCCTCAGTGACGAAGAGAGGGGGCCAAGCGCCCCCCATGGTACCAGAGCATTGACTCTTCTAAGAGTCCTAAGAGTCCTGCTCACACTGATGGGGTGAAGCTGTGGGACCCTATTTTCAGAGATGATGTCCTCCACCCGACTCTCAAAAAGCTGAAAGGGTCTTCAGTAGAGATGGATAGTCGAGCTGGGCTATCAGACGGTCACCTATGTAGCTGTAGTGTCATTTTTCCTATGGTCCAATGTGTAAATTAAACAAAAAAGTGCACGTTTGTTATGATGTCCAAGATGGGGACCAGGATGTGGACATAATAAGAAATTAGGGAACATGATAGGAGACATTTCTACAATACATATAATCATTCTTATCTATCTAATACGATGACAACAGCTCTCCATACCTGCAGTCCACCACAAGGACCACCCTCTCTAATCCCTGAAAAATGAAATCATCCTCAGTGACGAAGAGAGGGGGCTAAGTGCCCCCAATGGTCTCAGAGCATTGACTCTTCTAAGAGTCCTAAGAGTCCTGCTCACACTGATGGGGTGCAGCTGTGGGACCCTATTTTCAGAGATGATGTCCTCCACCCAACTCTCAAAAAGCTGAAAGGGTCTTCAGTAGAGATGGATAGTCGAGCTAGGCTATCAGACGGTCACCTCTGTAGCTGTAGTGTCATTTTTCCTATGGTCCAATGTGTAAATTAAACAAAAAAGTGCACGTTTGTTATGATGTCCAAGATGGGGACCAGGATGTGGACATAATAAAAAATTAGGGAACATGATAGGAGACATTTCTACAATACATATAATCATTCTTATCTATCTAATATGATGACAACAGCTCTCCATACCTGCAGTCCACCACAAGGACCACCCTCTCTAATCACTGAAAAATGAAATCATCCTCAGTGACGAAGAGAGGGGGCCAAGCGCCCCCCATGGTACCAGAGCATTGACTCTTCTAAGAGTCCTAAGAGTCCTGCTCACACTGATGGGGTGAAGCTGTGGGACCCTATTTTCAGAGATGATGTCCTCCACCCGACTCTCAAAAAGCTGAAAGGGTCTTCAGTAGAGATGGATAGTCGAGCTGGGCTATCAGACGGTCACCTCTGTAGCTGTAGTGTCATTTTTCCTATGGTCCAATGTGTAAATTAAACAAAAAAGTGCACGTTTGTTATGATGTCCAAGATGGGGACCAGGATGTGGACATAATAAGAAATTAGGGAACATGATAGGAGACATTTCTACAATACATATAATCATTCTTATCTATCTAATACGATGACAACAGCTCTCCATACCTGCAGTCCACCACAAGGACCACCCTCTCTAATCCCTGAAAAATGAAATCATCCTCAGTGACGAAGAGAGGGGGCTAAGTGCCCCCAATGGTCTCAGAGCATTGACTCTTCTAAGAGTCCTAAGAGTCCTGCTCACACTGATGGGGTGAAGCTGTGGGACCCTATTTTCAGAGATGATGTCCTCCACCCAACTCTCAAAAAGCTGAAAGGGTCTTCAGTAGAGATGGATAGTCGAGCTGGGCTATCAGACGGTCACCTCTGTAGCTGTAGTGTCATTTTTCCTATGGTCCAATGTGTAAATTAAACAAAAAAGTGCACGTTTGTTATGATGTCCAAGATGGGGACCAGGATGTGGACATAATAAAAAATTAGGGAACATGATAGGAGACATTTCTACAATACATATAATCATTCTTATCTATCTAATACGATGACAACAGCTCTCCATACCTGCAGACCACCACAAGGACCACCCTCTCTAATCCCTGAAAAATGAAATCATCCTCAGTGACGAAGAGAGGGGGCTAAGCGCCCCCATGGTCTCAGAGCATTAACTCTTCTAAGAGTCCTAAGAGTCCTGCTCACACTGATGGGGTGCAGCTGTGGGACCCTATTTTCAGAGATGATGTCCTCCACCCAACTCTCAAAAAGCTGAAAGGGTCTTCAGTAGAGATGGATAGTCGAGCTGGGCTATCAGACGGTCACCTCTGTAGCTGTAGTGTCATTTTTCCTATGGTCCAATGTGTAAATTAAACAAAAAAGTGCACGTTTGTTATGATGTCCAAGATGGGGACCAGGATGTGGACATAATAAAAAATTAGGGAACATGATAGGAGACATTTCTACAATACATATAATCATTCTTATCTATCTAATACGATGACAACAGCTCTCCATACCTGCAGTCCACCACAAGGACCACCCTCTCTAATCCCTGAAAAATGAAATCATCCTCAGTGACGAAGAGAGGGGGCCAAGCGCCCCCCATGGTACCAGAGCATTGACTCTTCTAAGAGTCCTAAGAGTCCTGCTCACACTGATGGGGTGAAGCTGTGGGACCCTATTTTCAGAGATGATGTCCTCCACCCAACTCTCAAAAAGCTGAAAGGGTCTTCAGTAGAGATGGATAGTCGAGCTGGGCTATCAGACGGTCACCTCTGTAGCTGTAGTGTCATTTTTCCTATGGTCCAATGTGTAAATTAAACAAAAAAGTGCACGTTTGTTATGATGTCCAAGATGGGGACCAGGATGTGGACACAATAAGAAATTAGGGAACATGATAGGAGACATTTCTACAATACATATAATCATTCTTATCTATCTAATACGATCACAACAGCTCTCCATACCTGCAGTCCACCACAAGGACCACTCTCTCTAATCCCTGAAAAATTAAATCATCCTCAGTGACGAAGAGAGGGGGCTAAGCGCCCCCCATGGTCTCAGAGCATTGACTCTTCTAAGAGTCCTAAGATTCCTGCTCACACTGATGGGGTGCAGCTGTGGGACCCTATTTTCAGAGATGATGTCCTCCACCCAACTCTCAAAAAGCTGAAAGGGTCTTCAGTAGAGATGGATAGTCGAGCTGGGCTATCAGACGGTCACCTCTGTAGCTGTAGTGTCATTTTTCCTATGGTCCAATGTGTAAATTAAACAAAAAAGTGCACGTTTGTTATGATTTCCAAGATGGGGACCAGGATGTGGACATAATAAAAAATTAGGGAACATGATAGGAGACATTTCTACAATACATATAATCATTCTTTTCTATCTAATACGATGACAACAGCTCTCCATACCTGCAGTCCACCACAAGGACCACCCTCTCTATTACCTGAAAAGTGAAATCATCCTCAGTGACGAAGAGAGGGGGCTAAGCGCCCCCCATGGTCTCAGAGCATTGACTCTTCTAAGAGTCCTAAGAGTCCTGCTCACACTGATGGGGTGCAGCTGTGGGACCCTATTTTCAGAGATGATGTTCTCTACCCAACTCTCAAAAAGCTGAAAGGGTCTTCAGTAGAGATGGATAGTCGAGCTGGGCTATCAGACGGTCACCTCTGTAGCTGTAGTGTCATTTTTCCTATGGTCCAATGTGTAAATTAAACAAAAAAGTGCACGTTTGTTATGATGTCCAAGATGGGGACCAGGATGTGGACATAATAAAAAATTAGGGAACATGATAGGAGACATTTCTACAATACATATAATCATTCTTATCTATTTAATACGATGACAACAGCTCTCCATACCTGCAGTCCACCACAAGGACCACCCTCTCTAATCCCTGAAAAATGAAATCATCCTCAGTGACGAAGAGTGGGGGCTAAGCGCCCCCCATGGTCTCAGAGCATTGACTCTTCTAAGAGTACTAAGAGTCCTGCTCACACTGATGGGGTGCAGCTGTGGGACCCTATTTTCAGAGATGATGTCCTCCACCCAACTCTCAAAAAGCTGAAAGGGTCTTCAGTAGAGATGGATAGTCGAGCTGGGCTATCAGACGGTCACCTCTGTAGCTGTAGTGTCATTTTTCCTATGGTCCAATGTGTAAATTAAACAAAAAAGTGCACGTTTGTTATGATGTCCAAGATGGGGACCAGGATGTGGACATAATAAAAAATTAGGGAACATGATAGGAGACATTTCTACAATACATATAATCATTCTTATCTATCTAATACGATGACAACAGCTCTCCATACCTGCAGTCCACCACAAGGACCACCCTCTCTAATCCCTGAAAAATGAAATCATCCTCAGTGACGAAGAGAGGGGGCTAAGCGCCCCCCATGGTCTCAGAGCATTGACTCTTCTAAGAGTCCTAAGAGTCCTGCTCACACTGATGGGGTGCAGCTGTGGGACCCTATTTTCAGAGATGATGTCCTCCACCCAACTCTCAAAAAGCTGAAAGGGTCTTCAGTAGAGATGGATAGTCGAGCTGGGCTATCAGACGGTCACCTCTGTAGCTGTAGTGTCATTTTTCCTATGGTCCAATGTGTAAATTAAACAAAAAAGTGCACGTTTGTTATGATGTCCAAGATGGGGACCAGGATGTGGACATAATAAAAAATTAGGGAACATGATAGGAGACATTTCTACAATACATATAATCATTCTTATCTATCTAATATGATGACAACAGCTCTCCATACCTGCAGTCCACCACAAGGACCACCCTCTCTAATCCCTGAAAAATGAAATCATCCTCAGTGATGAAGAGAGGGGGCTAAGTGCCCCCAATGGTCTCAGAGCATTGACTCTTCTAAGAGTCCTAAGAGTCCTGCTCACACTGATGGGGTGCAGCTGTGGGACCCTATTTTCAGAGATGATGTCCTCCACCCAACTCTCAAAAAGCTGAAAGGGTCTTCAGTAGAGATGGATAGTCGAGCTGGGCTATCAGACGGTCACCTCTGTAGCTGTAGTGTCATTTTTCCTATGGTCCAATGTGTAAATTAAACAAAAAAGTGCACGTTTGTTATGATGTTCAAGATGGGGACCAGGATGTGGACATAATAAAAAATTAGGGAACATGATAGGAGACATTTCTACAATACATATAATCATTCTTATCTATCTAATACGATCACAACAGCTCTCCATACCTGCAGTCCACCACAAGGACCACTCTCTCTAATCCCTGAAAAATGAAATCATCCTCAGTGACGAAGAGAGGGGGCTAAGCGCCCCCCATGGTCTCAGAGCATTGACTCTTCTAAGAGTCCTAAGATTCCTGCTCACACTGATGGGGTGCAGCTGTGGGACCCTATTTTCAGAGATGATGTCCTCCACCCAACTTTCAAAAAGCTGAAAGGGTCTTCAGTAGAGATGGATAGTCGAGCTGGGCTATCAGACGGTCACCTCTGTAGCTGTAGTGTCATTTTTCCTATGGTCCAATGTGTAAATTAAACAAAAAAGTGCACGTTTGTTATGATTTCCAAGATGGGGACCAGGATGTGGACATAATAAAAAAATAGGGAACATGATAGGAGACATTTCTACAATACATATAATCATTCTTATCTATCTAATACGATGACAACAGCTCTCCATACCTGCAGTCCACCACAAGGACCACCCTCTCTATTCCCTGAAAAGTGAAATCATCCTCAGTGACGAAGAGAGGGGGCTAAGCGCCCCTCATGGTCTCAGAGCATTGACTCTTCTAAGAGTCCTAAGAGTCCTGCTCACACTGATGGGGTGCAGCTGTGGGACCCTATTTTCAGAGATGATGTTCTCCACCCAACTCTCAAAAAGCTGAAAGGGTCTTCAGTAGAGATGGATAGTCGAGCTGGGCTATCAGACGGTCACCTTTGTAGCTGTAGTGTCATTTTTCCTATGGTCCAATGTGTAAATTAAACAAAAAAGTGCACGTTTGTTATGATGTCCAAGATGGGGACCAGGATGTGGACATAATAAAAAATTAGGGAACATGATAGGAGACATTTCTACAATACATATAATCATTCTTATCTATTTAATACGATGACAACAGCTCTCCATACCTGCAGTCCACCACAAGGACCACCCTCTCTAATCCCTGAAAAATGAAATCATCCTCAGTGACGAAGAGAGGGGGCTAAGCGCCCCCCCATGGTCTCAGAGCATTGACTCTTCTAAGAGTCCTAAGAGTCCTGCTCACACTGATGGGGTGCAGCTGTGGGACCCTATTTTCAGAGATGATGTCCTCCACCCAACTCTCAAAAAGCTGAAAGGGTCTTCAGTAGAGATGGATAGTCGAGCTGGGCTATCAGACGGTCACCTCTGTAGCTGTAGTGTCATTTTTCCTATGGTCCAATGTGTAAATTAAACAAAAAAGTGCACGTTTGTTATGATGTCCAAGATGGGGACCAGGATGTGGACATAATAAAAAATTAGGGAACATGATAGGAGACATTTCTACAATACATATAATCATTCTTATCTATCTAATACGATGATAACAGCTCTCGATATCTGCAGTCCACCACAAGGACCACCCTCTCTAATCCCTGAAAAATGAAATCATCCTCAGTGATGAAGAGAGGGGGCTAAGTGCCCCCAATGGTCTCAGAGCATTGACTCTTCTAAGAGTCCTAAGAGTCCTGCTCACACTGATGGGGTGCAGCTGTGGGACCCTATTTTCAGAGATGATGTCCTCCACCCAACTCTCAAAAAGCTGAAAGGGTCTTCAGTAGAGATGGATAGTCGAGCTGGGCTATCAGACGGTCACCTCTGTAGCTGTAGTGTCATTTTTCCTATGGTCCAATGTGTAAATTAAACAAAAAAGTGCACGTTTGTTATGATGTCCAAGATGGGGACCAGGATGTGGACATAATAAAAAATTAGGGAACATGATAGGAGACATTTCTACAATACATATAATCATTCTTATCTATCTAATACGATGACAACAGCTCTCCATACCTGCAGTCCACCACAAGGACCACCCTCTCTAATCCCTGAAAAATGAAATCATCCTCAGTGACGAAGAGAGGGGGCTAAGCGCCCCCATGGTCTCAGAGCATTAACTCTTCTAAGAGTCCTAAGAGTCCTGCTCACACTGATGGGGTGCAGCTGTGGGACCCTATTTTCAGAGATGATGTCCTCCACCCAACTCTCAAAAAGCTGAAAGGGTCTTCAGTAGAGATGGATAGTCGAGCTGGGCTATCAGACGGTCACCTCTGTAGCTGTAGTGTCATTTTTCCTATGGTCCAATGTGTAAATTAAACAAAAAAGTGCACGTTTGTTATGATGTCCAAGATGGGGACCAGGATGTGGACATAATAAAAAATTAGGGAACATGATAGGAGACATTTCTACAATACATATAATCATTCTTATCTATCTAATACGATGACAACAGCTCTCCATACCTGCAGTCCACCACAAGGACCACCCTCTCTAATCCCTGAAAAATGAAATCATCCTCAGGGACGAAGAGAGGGGGCTAAGCGCCCCCCATGGTTTTAGAGCATTGACTCTTCTAAGAGTCCTAAGAGTCCTGCTTACACTGATGGGGTGCAGCTGTGGGACCCTATTTTAAGAGATGATGTCCTCCACCCAACTCTCAAAAAGCTGAAAGGGTCTTCAGTAGAGATGGATAGTCGAGCTGGGCTATCAGACAGTCACCTCTGTAGCTGTAGTGTCATTTTTCCTATGGTCCAATGTGTAAATTAAACAAAAAAGTGCACGTTTGTTATGATGTCCAAGATGGGGACCAGGATGTGGACATAATAAAAAATTAGGGAACATGATAGGAGACATTTCTACAATACATATAATCATTCTTATCTATCTAATACGATGATAACAGCTCTCCATATCTGCAGTCCACCACAAGGACCACCCTCTCTAATCCCTGAAAAATGAAATCATCCTCAGTGATGAAGAGAGGGGGCTAAGTGCCCCCAATGGTCTCAGAGCATTGACTCTTCTAAGAGTCCTAAGAGTCCTGCTCACACTGATGGGGTGCAGCTGTGGGACCCTATTTTCAGAGATGATGTCCTCCACCCAACTCTCAAAAAGCTGAAAGGGTCTTCAGTAGAGATGGATAGTCGAGCTGGGCTATCAGACGGTCACCTCTGTAGCTGTAGTGTCATTTTTCCTATGGTCCAATGTGTAAATTAAACAAAAAAGTGCACGTTTGTTATGATGTCCAAGATGGGGACCAGGATGTGGACATAATAAAAAATTAGGGAACATGATAGGAGACATTTCTACAATACATATAATCATTCTTATCTATCTAATACGATGACAACAGCTCTCCATACCTGCAGTCCACCACAAGGACCACCCTCTCTAATCCCTGAAAAATGAAATCATCCTCAGTGACGAAGAGAGGGGGCTAAGCGCCCCCATGGTCTCAGAGCATTAACTCTTCTAAGAGTCCTAAGAGTCCTGCTCACACTGATGGGGTGCAGCTGTGGGACCCTATTTTCAGAGATGATGTCCTCCACCCAACTCTCAAAAAGCTGAAAGGGTCTTCAGTAGAGATGGATAGTCGAGCTGGGCTATCAGACGGTCACCTCTGTAGCTGTAGTGTCATTTTTGAGAGTTGGGTGGAGGACATCATCTCTGAAAATAGGGTCCCACAGCTGCACCCCATCAGTGTGAGCAGGACTCTTAGGACTCTTAGAAGAGTCAATGCTCTGAGACCATGGGGGGCGCTTAGCCCCCTCTCTTCGTCACTGAGGATGATTTCATTTTTCAGGGATTAGAGAGGGTGGTCCTTGTGGTGGACTGCAGGTATGGAGAGCTGTTGTCATCGTATTAGATAGATAAGAATGATTATATGTATTGTAGAAATGTCTCCTATCATGTTCCCTAATTTTTTATTATGTCCACATCCTGGTCCCCATCTTGGACATCATAACAAACGTGCACTTTTTTGTTTAATTTACACATTGGACCATAGGAAAAATGACACTACAGCTACAGAGGTGACCGTCTGATAGCCCAGCTCGACTATCCATCTCTACTGAAGACCCTTTCAGCTTTTTGAGAGTTGGGTAGAGAACATCATCTCTGAAAATAGGGTCCCACAGCTGCACCCCATCAGTGTGAGCAGGACTCTTAGGACTCTTAAAAGAGTCAATGCTCTGAGACCATGGAGGGCGCTTAGCCCCCTCTCTTCGTCACTGAGGATGATTTCACTTTTCAGGGATTAGAGAGAGTGGTCCTTGTGGTGGACTGCAGGTATGGAGAGCTGTTGTGATCGTATTAGATAGATAAGAATGATTATATGTATTGTAGAAATGTCTCCTATCATGTTCCCTAATTTTTTATTATGTCCACATCCTGGTCCCCATCTTGAACATCATAACAAACGTGCACTTTTTTGTTTAATTTACACATTGGACCATAGGAAAAATGACACTACAGCTACAGAGGTGACCGTCTGATAGCCCAGCTCGACTATCCATCTCTACTGAAGACCCTTTCAGCTTTTTGAGAGTTGGGTGGAGGACATCATCTCTGAAAATAGGGTCCCACAGCTGCACCCCATCAGTGTAAGCAGGACTCTTAGGACTCTTAGAAGAGTCAATGCTCTAAAACCATGGGGGCGCTTAGCCCCCTCTCTTCGTCCCTGAGGATGATTTCATTTTTCAGGGATTAGAGAGGGTGGTCCTTGTGGTGGACTGCAGGTATGGAGAGCTGTTGTCATCGTATTAGATAGATAAGAATGATTATATGTATTGTAGAAATGTCTCCTATCATGTTCCCTAATTTCTTATTATGTCCACATCCTGGTCCCCATCTTGGACATCATAACAAACGTGCACTTTTTTGTTTAATTTACACATTGGACCATAGGAAAAATGACACTACAGCTACAGAGGTGACCGTCTGATAGCCCAGCTCGACTATCCATCTCTACTGAAGACCCTTTCAGCTTTTTGAGAGTTGGGTGGAGGACATCATCTCTGAAAATAGGGTCCCACAGCTTCACCCCATCAGTGTGAGCAGGACTCTTAGGACTCTTAGAAGAGTCAATGCTCTGGTACCATGGGGGGCGCTTGGCCCCCTCTCTTCGTCACTGAGGATGATTTCATTTTTCAGGGATTAGAGAGGGTGGTCCTTGTGGTGGACTGCAGGTATGGAGAGCTGTTGTCATCGTATTAGATAGATAAGAATGATTATATGTATTGTAGAAATGTCTCCTATCATGTTCCCTAATTTTTTATTATGTCCACATCCTGGTCCCCATCTTGGACATCATAACAAACGTGCACTTTTTTGTTTAATTTACACATTGGACCATAGGAAAAATGACACTACAGCTACAGAGGTGACCGTCTGATAGCCCAGCTCGACAATCCATCTCTACTGAAGACCCTTTCAGCTTTTTGAGAGTTGGGTGGAGGACATCATCTCTGAAAATAGGGTCCCACAGCTGCACCCCATCAGTGTGAGCAGGACTCTTAGGACTCTTAGAAGAGTCAATGCTCTGAGACCATGGGGGGCGCTTAGCCCCCTCTCTTCGTCACTGAGGATGATTTCATTTTTCAGGGATTAGAGAGGGTGGTCCTTGTGGTGGACTGCAGGTATGGAGAGCTGTTGTCATCGTATTAGATAGATAAGAATGATTATATGTATTGTAGAAATGTCTCCTATCATGTTCCCTAATTTTTTATTATGTCCACATCCTGGTCCCCATCTTGGACATCATAACAAACGTGCACTTTTTTGTTTAATTTACACATTGGACCATAGGAAAAATGACACTACAGCTACAGAGGTGACCGTCTGATAGCCCAGCTCGACTATCCATCTCTACTGAAGACCCTTTCAGCTTTTTGAGAGTTGGGTGGAGGACATCATCTCTGAAAATAGGGTCCCACAGCTGCACCCCATCAGTGTGAGCAGGACTCTTAGGACTCTTAGAAGAGTTAATGCTCTGAGACCATGGGGGCGCTTAGCCCCCTCTCTTCGTCACTGAGGATGATTTCATTTTTCAGGGATTAGAGAGGGTGGTCCTTGTGGTGGACTGCAGGTATGGAGAGCTGTTGTCATCGTATTAGATAGATAAGAATGATTATATGTATTGTAGAAATGTCTCCTATCATGTTCCCTAATTTTTTATTATGTCCACATCCTGGTCCCCATCTTGGACATCATAACAAACGTGCACTTTTTTGTTTAATTTACACATTGGACCATAGGAAAAATGACACTACAGCTACAGAGGTGACCGTCTGATAGCCCAGCTCGACTATCCATCTCTACTGAAGACCCTTTCAGCTTTTTGAGAGTTGGGTGGAGGACATCATCTCTGAAAATAGGGTCCCACAGCTGCACCCCATCAGTGTGAGCAGGACTCTTAGGACTCTTAAAAGAGTCAATGCTCTGAGACCATTGGGGGCACTTAGCCCCCTCTCTTCATCACTGAGGATGATTTCATTTTTCAGGGATTAGAGAGGGTGGTCCTTGTGGTGGACTGCAGATATGGAGAGCTGTTATCATCGTATTAGATAGATAAGAATGATTATATGTATTGTAGAAATGTCTCCTATCATGTTCCCTAATTTTTTATTATGTCCACATCCTGGTCCCCATCTTGGACATCATAACAAACGTGCACTTTTTTGTTTAATTTACACATTGGACCATAGGAAAAATGACACTACAGCTACAGAGGTGACCGTCTGATAGCCCAGCTCGACTATCCATCTCTACTGAAGACCCTTTCAGCTTTTTGAGAGTTGGGTGGAGAACATCATCTCTGAAAATAGGGTCCCACAGCTGCACCCCATCAGTGTGAGCAGGACTCTTAGGACTCTTAGAAGAGTCAATGCTCTGAGACCATGGGGGGCGCTTAGCCCCCTCTCTTCGTCACTGAGGATGATTTCACTTTTCAGGGAATAGAGAGGGTGGTCCTTGTGGTGGACTGCAGGTATGGAGAGCTGTTGTCATCGTATTAGATAGATAAGAATGATTATATGTATTGTAGAAATGTCTCCTATCATGTTCCCTATTTTTTTATTATGTCCACATCCTGGTCCCCATCTTGGAAATCATAACAAACGTGCACTTTTTTGTTTAATATACACATTGGACCATAGGAAAAATGACACTACAGCTACAGAGGTGACCGTCTGATAGCCCAGCTCGACTATCCATCTCTACTGAAGACCCTTTCAGCTTTTTGAGAGTTGGGTGGAGGACATCATCTCTGAAAATAGGGTCCCACAGCTGCACCCCATCAGTGTGAGCAGGAATCTTAGGACTCTTAGAAGAGTCAATGCTCTGAGACCATGGGGGGCGCTTAGCCCCCTCTCTTCGTCACTGAGGATGATTTCATTTTTCAGGGATTAGAGAGAGTGGTCCTTGTGGTGGACTGCAGGTATGGAGAGCTGTTGTGATCGTATTAGATAGATAAGAATGATTATATGTATTGTAGAAATGTCTCCTATCATGTTCCCTAATTTTTTATTATGTCCACATCCTGGTCCCCATCTTGAACATCATAACAAACGTGCACTTTTTTGTTTAATTTACACATTGGACCATAGGAAAAATGACACTACAGCTACAGAGGTGACCGTCTGATAGCCCAGCTCGACTATCCATCTCTACTGAAGACCCTTTCAGCTTTTTGAGAGTTGGGTGGAGGACATCATCTCTGAAAATAGGGTCCCACAGCTGCACCCCATCAGTGTAAGCAGGACTCTTAGGACTCTTAGAAGAGTCAATGCTCTAAAACCATGGGGGGCGCTTAGCCCCCTCTCTTCGTCCCTGAGGATGATTTCATTTTTCAGGGATTAGAGAGGGTGGTCCTTGTGGTGGACTGCAGGTATGGAGAGCTGTTGTTATCGTATTAGATAGATAAGAATGATTATATGTATTGTAGAAATGTCTCCTATCATGTTCCCTAATTTCTTATTATGTCCACATCCTGGTCCCCATCTTGGACATCATAACAAACGTGCACTTTTTTGTTTAATTTACACATTGGACCATAGGAAAAATGACACTACAGCTACAGAGGTGACCGTCTGATAGCCCAGCTCGACTATCCATCTCTACTGAAGACCCTTTCAGCTTTTTGAGAGTTGGGTGGAGGACATCATCTCTGAAAATAGGGTCCCACAGCTTCACCCCATCAGTGTGAGCAGGACTCTTAGGACTCTTAGAAGAGTCAATGCTCTGGTACCATGGGGGGCGCTTGGCCCCCTCTCTTCGTCACTGAGGATGATTTCATTTTTCAGGGATTAGAGAGGGTGGTCCTTGTGGTGGACTGCAGGTATGGAGAGCTGTTGTCATCGTATTAGATAGATAAGAATGATTATATGTATTGTAGAAATGTCTCCTATCATGTTCCCTAATTTTTTATTATGTCCACATCCTGGTCCCCATCTTGGACATCATAACAAACGTGCACTTTTTCGTTTAATTTACACATTGGGCCATAGGAAAAATGACACTACAGCTACAGAGGTGACCGTCTGATAGCCCAGCTCGACTATCCATCTCTACTGAAGACCCTTTCAGCTTTTTGAGAGTTGGGTGGAGGACATCATCTCTGAAAATAGGGTCCCACAGCTGCACCCATCAGTGTGAGCAGGACTCTTAGGACTCTTAGAAGAGTTAATGCTCTGAGACCATGGGGGCGCTTAGCCCCCTCTCTTCGTCACTGAGGATGATTTCATTTTTCAGGGATTAGAGAGGGTGGTCCTTGTGGTGGACTGCAGGTATGGAGAGCTGTTGTCATCGTATTAGATAGATAAGAATGATTATATGTATTGTAGAAATGTCTCCTATCATGTTCCCTAATTTTTTATTATGTCCACATCCTGGTCCCCATCTTGGACATCATAACAAACGTGCACTTTTTTGTTTAATATACACATTGGACCATAGGAAAAATGACACTACAGCTACAGATGTGACCGTCTGATAGCCCAGCTCGACTATCCATCTCTACTGAAGACCCTTTCAGCTTTTTGAGAGTTGGGTAGAGGACATCATCTCTGAAAATAGGGTCCCACAGCTGCACCCCATCAGTGTGAGCAGGACTCTTAGGACTCTTAGAAGAGTCAATGCTCTGAGACCATTGAGGGCACTTAGCCCCCTCTCTTCGTCACTGAGGATGATTTCATTTTTCAGGGATTAGAGAGGGTGGTCCTTGTGGTGGACTGCAGGTATGGAGAGCTGTTATCATCGTATTAGGTAGATAAGAATGATTATATGTATTGTAGAAATGTCTCCTATCATGTTCCCTAATTTTTTATTATGTCCACATCCTGGTCCCCATCTTGGACATCATAACAAACGTGCACTTTTTTGTTTAATTTACACATTGGACCATAGGAAAAATGACACTACAGCTACAGAGGTGACCGTCTGATAGCCCAGCTCGACAATCCATCTCTACTGAAGACCCTTTCAGCTTTTTGAGAGTTGGGTGGAGGACATCATCTCTGAAAATAGGGTCCCACAGCTGCACCCCATCAGTGTGAGCAGGACTCTTAGGACTCTTAGAAGAGTCAATGCTCTGAGACCATGGGGGGCGCTTAGCCCCCTCTCTTCGTCACTGAGGATGATTTCATTTTTCAGGGATTAGAGAGGGTGGTCCTTGTGGTGGACTGCCGGTATGGAGAGCTGTTGTCATCGTATTAAATAGATAAGAATGATTATATGTATTGTAGAAATGTCTCCTATCATGTTCCCTAATTTTTTATTATGTCCACATCCTGGTCCCCATCTTGGACATCATAACAAACGTGCACTTTTTTGTTTAATTTACACATTGGACCATAGGAAAAATGACACTACAGCTACAGAGGTGACCGTCTGATAGCCCAGCTCGACTATCCATCTCTACTGAAGACCCTTTCAGCTTTTTGAGAGTTGGGTGGAGGACATCATCTCTTAAAATAGGGTCCCACAGCTGCACCCCATCAGTGTAAGCAGGACTCTTAGGACTCTTAGAAGAGTCAATGCTCTAAAACCATGGGGGGCGCTTAGCCCCCTCTCTTCATCACTGAGGATGATTTCATTTTTCAGGGATTAGAGAGGGTGGTCCTTGTGGTGGACTGCAGGTATGGAGAGCTGTTGTCATCGTATTAGATAGATAAGAATGATTATATGTATTGTAGAAATGTCTCCTATCATGTTCCCTAATTTTTTATTATGTCCACATCCTGGTCCCCATCTTGGACATCATAACAAACGTGCACTTTTTTGTTTAATTTACACATTGGACCATAGGAAAAATGACACTACAGCTACAGAGGTGACCGTCTGATAGCCCAGCTCGACTATCCATCTCTACTGAAGACCATTTCAGCTTTTTGAGAGTTGGGTGGAGGACATCATCTCTGAAAATAGGGTCCCACAGCTGCACCCCATCAGTGTGAGCAGGACTCTTAGGACTCTTAGAAGAGTCAATGCTCTGAGACCCTTGGGGGCACTTAGCCCCCTCTCTTCATCACTGAGGATGATTTCATTTTTCAGGGATTAGAGAGGGTGGTCCTTGTGGTGGACTGCAGATATGGAGAGCTGTTATCATCGTATTAGATAGATAAGAATGTATGTCCACATCCTGGTCCCCATCTTGGACATCATAACAAACGTGCACTTTTTTGTTTAATTTACACATTGGACCATAGGAAAAATGACACTACAGCTACAGAGGTGACCGTCTGATAGCCCAGCTCGACTATCCATCTCTACTGAAGACCCTTTCAGCTTTTTGAGAGTTGGGTGGAGGACATCATCTCTGAAAATAGGGTCCCACAGCTGCACCCCATCAGTGTGAGCAGGACTCTTAGGACTCTTAGAAGAGTCAATGCTCTGAGACCATGGGGGGCGCTTAGCCCCCTCTCTTCGTCACTGAGGATGATTTCATTTTTCAGGGATTAGAGAGGGTGGTCCTTGTGGTGGACTGCAGGTATGGAGAGCTGTTGTCATCGTATTAAATAGATAAGAATGATTATATGTATTGTAGAAATGTCTCCTATCATGTTCCCTAATTTTTTATTATGTCCACATCCTGGTCCCCATCTTGGACATCATAACAAACGTGCACTTTTTTGTTTAATTTACACATTGGACCATAGGAAAAATGACACTACAGCTACAGAGGTGACCGTCTGATAGCCCAGCTCGACTATCCATCTCTACTGAAGACCCTTTCAGCTTTTTGAGAGTTGGGTGGAGAACATCATCTCTGAAAATAGGGTCCCACAGCTGCACCCCATCAGTGTGAGCAGGACTCTTAGGACTCTTAGAAGAGTCAATGCTCTGAGACCATGGGGGGCGCTTAGCCCCCTCTCCTCGTCACTGAGGATGATTTCACTTTTCAGGGAATAGAGAGGGTGGTCCTTGTGGTGGACTGCAGGTATGGAGAGCTGTTGTCATCGTATTAGATAGATAAGAATGATTATATGTATTGTAGAAATGTCTCCTATCATGTTCCCTATTTTTTTATTATGTCCACATCCTGGTCCCCATCTTGGAAATCATAACAAACGTGCACTTTTTTGTTTAATATACACATTGGACCATAGGAAAAATGACACTACAGCTACAGAGGTGACCGTCTGATAGCCCAGCTCGACTATCCATCTCTACTGAAGACCCTTTCAGCTTTTTGAGAGTTGGGTGGAGAACATCATCTCTGAAAATAGGGTCCCACAGCTGCACCCCATCAGTGTGAGCAGGACTCTTAGGACTCTTAGAAGAGTCAATGCTCTGAGACCATGGGGGGCGCTTAGCCCCCTCTCCTCGTCACTGAGGATGATTTCACTTTTCAGGGAATAGAGAGGGTGGTCCTTGTGGTGGACTGCAGGTATGGAGAGCTGTTGTCATCGTATTAGATAGATAAGAATGATTATATGTATTGTAGAAATGTCTCCTATCATGTTCCCTAATTTTTTATTATGTCCACATCCTGGTCCCCATCTTGAACATCATAACAAACGTGCACTTTTTTGTTTAATTTACACATTGGACCATAGGAAAAATGACACTACAGCTACAGAGGTGACCGTCTGATAGCCCAGCTCGACTATCCATCTCTACTGAAGACCCTTTCAGCTTTTTGAGAGTTGGGTGGAGGACATCATCTCTGAAAATAGGGTCCCACAGCTTCACCCCATCAGTGTGAGCAGGACTCTTAGGACTCTTAGAAGAGTCAATGCTCTGGTACCATGGGGGGCGCTTGGCCCCCTCTCTTCGTCACTGAGGATGATTTCATTTTTCAGGGATTAGAGAGGGTGGTCCTTGTGGTGGACTGCAGGTATGGAGAGCTGTTGTCATCGTATTAGATAGATAAGAATGATTATATGTATTGTAGAAATGTCTCCTATCATGTTCCCTAATTTTTTATTATGTCCACATCCTGGTCCCCATCTTGGACATCATAACAAACGTGCACTTTTTTGTTTAATTTACACATTGGACCATAGGAAAAATGACACTACAGCTACAGAGGTGACCGTCTGATAGCCCAGCTCGACTATCCATCTCTACTGAAGACCCTTTCAGCTTTTTGAGAGTTGGGTGGAGGACATCATCTCTGAAAATAGGGTCCCACAGCTGCACCCCATCAGTGTGAGCAGGACTCTTAGGACTCTTAGAAGAGTTAATGCTCTGAGACCATGGGGGCGCTTAGCCCCCTCTCTTCGTCACTGAGGATGATTTCATTTTTCAGGGATTAGAGAGGGTGGTCCTTGTGGTGGACTGCAGGTATGGAGAGCTGTTGTCATCGTATTAGATAGATAAGAATGATTATATGTATTGTAGAAATGTCTCCTATCATGTTCCCTAATTTTTTATTATGTCCACATCCTGGTCCCCATCTTGGACATCATAACAAACGTGCACTTTTTTGTTTAATTTACACATTGGACCATAGGAAAAATGACACTACAGCTACAGAGGTGACCGTCTGATAGCCCAGCTCGACTATCCATCTCTACTGAAGACCCTTTCAGCTTTTTGAGAGTTGGGTGGAGGACATCATCTCTGAAAATAGGGTCCCACAGCTGCACCCCATCAGTGTGAGCAGGACTCTTAGGACTCTTAGAAGAGTTAATGCTCTGAGACCATGGGGGCGCTTAGCCCCCTCTCTTCGTCACTGAGGATGATTTCATTTTTCAGGGATTAGAGAGGGTGGTCCTTGTGGTGGACTGCAGGTATGGAGAGCTGTTGTCATCGTATTAGATAGATAAGAATGATTATATGTATTGTAGAAATGTCTCCTATCATGTTCCCTAATTTTTTATTATGTCCACATCCTGGTCCCCATCTTGGACATCATAACAAACGTGCACTTTTTTGTTTAATTTACACATTGGACCATAGGAAAAATGACACTACAGCTACAGAGGTGACCGTCTGATAGCCCAGCTCGACTATCCATCTCTACTGAAGACCCTTTCAGCATTTTGAGAGTTGGGTGGAGGACATCATCTCTGAAAATAGGGTCCCACAGCTGCACCCCATCAGTGTGAGCAGGACTCTTAGGACTCTTAGAAGAGTCAATGCTCTGAGACCATTGGGGGCACTGAGCCCCCTCTCTTCGTCACTGAGGATGATTTCATTTTTCAGGGATTAGAGAGGGTGGTCCTTGTGGTGGACTGCAGGTATGGAGAGCTGTTATCATCGTATTAGATAGATAAGAATGATTATATGTATTGTAGAAATGTCTCCTATCATGTTCCCCAATTTTTTATTATGTCCACATCCTGGTCCCCATCTTGGACATCATAACAAACGTGCACTTTTTTGTTTAATTTACACATTGGACCATAGGAAAAATAACACTACAGCTACAGAGGTGACCGTCTGATAGCCCAGCTCAACTATCCATCTCTACTGAAGACCCTTTCAGCTTTTTGAGAGTTGGGTGGAGGACATCATCTCTGAAAATAGGGTCCCACAGCTTCACCCCATCAGTGTGAGCAGGACTCTTAGGACTCTTAGAAGAGTCAATGCTCTGGTACCATGGGGGGCGCTTGGCCCCCTCTCTTCGTCACTGAGGATGATTTCATTTTTCAGGGATTAGAGAGGGTGGTCCTTGTGGTGGACTGCAGTTATGGAGAGCTGTTGTCATCGTATTAGATAGATAAGAATGATTATATGTATTGTAGAAATATCTCCTATCATGTTCCCTAATTTTTTATTATGTCCACATCCTGGTCCCCATCTTGGACATCATAACAAACGTGCACTTTTTTGTTTAATTTACACATTGGACCATAGGAAAAATGACACTACAGCTACAGAGGTGACCGTCTGATAGCCCAGCTCGACTATCCATCTCTACTGAAGACCCTTTCAGCTTTTTGAGAGTTGGGTGGAGGACATCATCTCTGAAAATAGGGTCCCACAGCTGCACCCCATCAGTGTGAGCAGGACTCTTAGGACTCTTAGAAGAGTTAATGCTCTGAGACCATGGGGGCGCTTAGCCCCCTCTCTTCGTCACTGAGGATGATTTCATTTTTCAGGGATTAGAGAGGGTGGTCCTTGTGGTGGACTGCAGGTATGGAGAGCTGTTGTCATCGTATTAGATAGATAAGAATGATTATATGTATTGTAGAAATGTCTCCTATCATGTTCCCTAATTTTTTATTATGTCCACATCCTGGTCCCCATCTTGGACATCATAACAAACGTGCACTTTTTTGTTTATTTTACACATTGGACCATAGGAAAAATGACACTACAGCTACAGAGGTGACCGTCTGATAGCCCAGCTCGACTATCCATCTCTACTGAAGACCCTTTCAGCTTTTTGAGAGTTGGGTGGAGGACATCATCTCTGAAAATAGGGTCCCACAGCTGCACCCCATCAGTGTGAGCAGGACTCTTAGGACTCTTAGAAGAGTCAATGCTCTGAGACCATTGGGGGCACTTAGCCCCCTCTCTTCGTCACTGAGGATGATTTCATTTTTCAGGGATTAGAGATGGTGGTCCTTGTGGTGGACTGCAGGTATGGAGAGCTGTTATCATCGTATTAGATAGATAAGAATGATTATATGTATTGTAGAAATGTCTCCTATCATGTTCCCTAATTTTTTATTATGTCCACATCCTGGTCCCCATCTTGGACATCATAACAAACGTGCACTTTTTTGTTTAATTTACACATTGGACCATAGGAAAAATGACACTACAGCTACAGAGGTGACCGTCTGATAGCCCAGCTCGACAATCCATCTCTACTGAAGACCCTTTCAGCTTTTTGAGAGTTGGGTGGAGGACATCATCTCTGAAAATAGGGTCCCACAGCTGCACCCCATCAGTGTGAGCAGGACTCTTAGGACTCTTAGAAGAGTCAATGCTCTGAGACCATGGGGGGCGCTTAGCCCCCTCTCTTCGTCACTGAGGATGATTTCATTTTTCAGGGATTAGAGAGGGTGGTCCTTGTGGTGGACTGCAGGTATGGAGAGCTGTTGTCATCGTATTAAATAAATAAGAATGATTATATGTGGTCCCTCCCTTGGCCTCTCACAACTCTCATCCTCTGAGACACATGAAGATGGTAACACCCTTGACCTGGTCTTTATCCGCCTCTGCTCAATCTCTGACTTTGACAACTCACCTCTTCCCCTCTCTGACCACAACATCCTCTCCTTCAAGCTCACAAACCCCCGCCCACCTCAGCACACTCCCACCTATCACACATTCAGAAACCTACAGGCCATCGATTCTCAGACACTTTCAGACTCTTTACACGCATCACTGTCCCCTATATCCTCACTTTCCTGTCCTGATCTGGCTGTAAAGCACTACAATGACACACTCAGGACTACGCTAGACCAAGTAGCGCCCCTCACCCTCAGAAAGACCAAACACAGAGTAAAACAGCCCTGGCTCACATCACAAACTCGATTTCTCCAGCGATGCTCCAGGAGCGCCGAACGCCTATGGAGGAAAACCCGCACACCAGAAAACTTCATCCACTACAAGTTCATGTTAAGGACCTATAACTATTCCCTTCACCTCGCCAAACAGACCTACTTCACCACCCTTATCTCCTCACTAGCCAACAATCCAAAAAAGCTCTTTGACACCTTTCACTCCCTCCTCAGTCCCAAAGCACAGACCCCTATCACAGACCTTCATGCTGATGACCTGGCCTCGTATTTCACAGAGAAAATTAAAAACATCCGCCAAGAGATCAGCTCCCAGCCACCAAGCCCTGTGAATCCCATCCCTCCCCATATCCCATCCAGCTCACTTTCCACATTTGACCCAGTCACAGAGGAGGAAGTCTCCAGGCTCCTCTCCTCCTCTCGTCCTACAACTTGCCCTACTGATCCCTTCCCCACACCTCTACTCCAGTCCCTCTCTCCGGTTGTCACCACTCACCTAACTAAAATCTTCAATCTCTCTCTCTCTTCGGGTATCTTCCCCTCCTCCCTCAAACACTCTATCATTACTCCATTATTAAAAAAACCTTCTCTCGATCCGTCCTGCACAAGCAACTACAGACCAGTCTCCAATCTCTCCTTCATCTCTAAACTCTTGGAGCGCCTGGTCTACTCTCGCCTCACCCGCTACCTCTCCACTCACTCTCTTCTAGATCCTTTACAGTCTGGCTTCCGCCCTTTACACTCAACAGAAACTGCCCTTGTCAAAGTGACCAATGACCTATTGACAGCAAAACGTAATGGTGACCACTCTCTGCTTATTCTTCTTGACCTTTCTGCTGCCTTTGACACTGTTGACCACCATCTCCTTCTCTCTATGCTCCACTCTATCGGCCTAAAGGACACTGTGCTCTCCTGGTTCTCTTCCTATCTTTCTGGCCGCTCATTCAGTGTATCATTTGCTGGCTCCACATCTTCTCCTCTTCCTCTCACTGTTGGGGTCCCTCAAGGTTCAGTCCTTGGCCCTCTTCTTTTCTGCCTCTACACTGCCCCAATTGGTCAGACCATCAGCAGATTTGGCTTTCAGTACCATCTTTATGCTGATGACACACAGCTATACACCTCCTCCCCTGAGCTCACCCCCGCTGTACTACAGAACACCAGTGACTGCCTGACTGCAGTTTGCAATGTCATGTCTGCTCTCTATCTGAAACTTAACCTTTCCAAAACTGAACTTCTTCTTTTCCCTCAATCTTCCAACTTTCCTCAACCTGACATCTCCCTCTCTGTGTGTGGCACAACGATAAGTCCTAGGCCGCAAGCCCGCTGCCTGGGGGTTATACTTGACACTGATCTCTCCTTCACCTCCCACATACAATCTCTTGCCCGCACCTGCCGCTTGCACCTCAAGAACATCTCTAGAATCCGCCCCTTTCTCACAATGGAAACGACAAAAACCCTCACCGTGGCCCTGATCCACTCTCGCTTGGACTACTGTAACTCTCTATTAATTGGTCTCCCCCTAACTAGACTCTCTCCTCTACAGTCAATCCTTAATGCAGCAGCCAGGGTCACCTATCTGGCTAACCGCTACTCGGATGCCTCTGCTCTGTGCCAGTCATTGCACTGGCTCCCCATATATCATAGGATCCAATTCAAACTGCTTGTTCTCGCCCACAAAGCTCTCCACAGTGCAGCACCCCCCTACATCTCCACCCTCCTCTCTGTCTATCAGTCCACCCGTTCTCTACGCTCTGCAAGCGACTTTCGACTAACATCCACACTAATTCGAACCTCCCACTCCCGGATCCAAGACTTCTTCCGAGCTGCACCAACCCTCTGGAACGCTCTACCCCAAGAAGTTAGGACAAATCACAACTTACTCAGCTTCAGACGCACCCTAAAGACGCACCTTTTTAGGGCGGCCTATCACACTCCCTAATCAGATTCGATTCACATAGTCCCTCTACAACCTCTCACAACATAGCTCCACATCAAACTCCATGGCACCCAAAGGCATCTCAAGGCTCTCGGGCCCACTGGTCCAGGAAACCATTATCCAGCCCCATTTCCGTGAGATGGTTGGATTGTCATTGTAAATAAGCACTTGAACCTTGCCTCTCCCCCCATCTCATTGTAGATTGTAAGCTCTCACGAGCAGGGTTGTATTTTTTTGTATTTTGTATACACTGTATTTTGTATACACTATTTTTTTTTCCCCTCTAAATATTGTATTTCTATAACTGTTACTTGTTTGTATATGATCCTCCTGAATTGTAAAGCGCTACGGAATATGTTGGCGCTATAGAAATAACGATTATTATTATTATTATTATTATTGTAGAAATGTCTCCTATCATGTTCCCTAATTTTTTATTATGTCCACATCCTGGTCCCCATCTTGGACATCATAACAAACGTGCACTTTTTTGTTTAATTTACACATTGGACCATAGGAAAAATGACACTACAGCTACAGAGGTGACCGTCTGATAGCCCAGCTCGACTATCCATCTCTACTGAAGACCCTTTCAGCTTTTTGAGAGTTGGGTGGAGAACATCATCTCTGAAAATAGGGTCCCACAGCTGCACCCCATCAGTGTGAGCAGGACTCTTAGGACTCTTAGAAGAGTCAATGTTTTGAGACCATGGGGGGCGCTTAGCCCCCTCTCTTCGTCACTGAGGATGATTTCACTTTTCAGGGAATAGTGAGGGTGGTCCTTGTGGTGGACTGCAGTTATGGAGAGCTGTTGTCATCGTATTAGATAGATAAGAATGATTATATGTATTGTAGAAATGTCTCCTATCATGTTCCCTATTTTTTTATTATGTCCACATCCTGGTCCCCATCTTGGAAATCATAACAAACGTGCACTTTTTTGTTTAATTTACACATTGGACCATAGGAAAAATGACACGACAGCTACAGAGGTGACCGTCTGGTAGCCCAGCTCGACTATCCATCTCTACTGAAGACCCTTTCAGCTTTTTGAGAGTTGGGTGGAGGACATCATCTCTGAAAATAGGGTCCCACAGCTGCACCCCATCAGTGTGAGCAGGACTCTTAGGACTCTTAGAAGAGTCAATGTTTTGAGACCATGGGGGGCGCTTAGCCCCCTCTCTTCGTCACTGAGGATGATTTCATTTTTCAGGGATTAGAGAGAGTGGTCCTTGTGGTGGACTGCAGGTATGGAGAGCTGTTGTCATCGTATTAGATAGATAAGAATGATTATATGTATTGTAGAAATGTCTCTTATCATGTTCCCTAATTTTTTATTATGTCCACATCCTGGTCCCCATCTTGGACATCATAACAAACGTGCACTTTTTTGTTTAATTTACACATTGGACCATAGGAAAAATGACACTACAGCTACAGAGGTGACCGTCTGATAGCCCAGCTCGACTATCCATCTCTACTGAAGACCCTTTCAGCTTTTTGAGAGTTGGGTGGAGGACATCATCTCTTAAAATAGGGTCCCACAGCTGCACCCCATCAGTGTAAGCAGGACTCTTAGGACTCTTAGAAGAGTCAATGCTCTAAAACCATGGGGGGCGCTTAGCCCCCTCTCTTCGTCCCTGAGGATGATTTCATTTTTCAGGGATTAGAGAGGGTGGTCCTTGTGGTGGACTGCAGGTATGGAGAGCTGTTGTCATCGTATTAGATAGATAAGAATGATTATATGTACTGTAGAAATGTCTCCTATCATGTTCCCTAATTTTTTATTATGTCCACATCCTGGTCCCCATCTTGGACATCATAACAAACGTGCACTTTTTTGTTTAATTTACACATTGGACCATAGGAAAAATGACACTACAGCTACAGAGGTGACCGTCTGATAGCCCAGCTCGACTATCCATCTCTACTGAAGACCCTTTCAGCTTTTTGAGAGTTGGGTGGAGGACATCATCTCTGAAAATAGGGTCCCACAGCTGCACCCCATCAGTGTGAGCAGGACTCTTAGGACTCTTAGAAGAGTCAATGCTCTAAAACCATGGGGGGCGCTTAGCCCACTCTCTTCGTCCCTGAGGATGATTTCATTTTTCAGGGATTAGAGAGGGTGATCCTTGTGGTGGACTGCAGGTATGGAGAGCTGTTGTCATCGTATTAGATAGATAAGAATGATTATATGTATTGTAGAAATGTCTCCTATCATGTTCCCTAATTTTTTATTATGTCCACATCCTGGTCCCCATCTTGGACATCATAACAAACGTGCACTTTTTTGTTTAATTTACACATTGGACCATAGGAAAAATGACACTACAGCTACAGAGGTGACCGTCTGATAGCCCAGCTCGACTATCCATCTCTACTGAAGACCCTTTCAGCTTTTTGAGAGTTGGGTGGAGGACATCATCTCTGAAAATAGGGTCCCACAGCTGCACCCCATCAGTGTGAGCAGGACTCTTAGGACTCTTAGAAGAGTTAATGCTCTGAGACCATGGGGGCGCTTAGCCCCCTCTCTTCGTCACTGAGGATGATTTCATTTTTCAGGGATTAGAGAGGGTGGTCCTTGTGGTGGACTGCAGGTATGGAGAGCTGTTGTCATCGTATTAGATAGATAAGAATGATTATATGTATTGTAGAAATGTCTCCTATCATGTTCCCTAATTTTTTATTATGTCCACATCCTGGTCCCCATCTTGGACATCATAACAAACGTGCACTTTTTTGTTTAATTTACACATTGGACCATAGGAAAAATGACACTACAGCTACAGAGGTGACCGTCTGATAGCCCAGCTCGACTATCCATCTCTACTGAAGACCCTTTCAGCTTTTTGAGAGTTGGGTGGAGGACATCATCTCTGAAAATAGGGTCCCACAGCTGCACCCCATCAGTGTGAGCAGGACTCTTAGGACTCTTAGAAGAGTCAATGCTCTGAGACCATTGGGGGCACTTAGCCCCCTCTCTTCATCACTGAGGATGATTTCATTTTTCAGGGATTAGAGAGGGTGGTCCTTGTGGTGGACTGCAGGTATGGAGAGCTGTTGTCATCGTATTAGATAGATAAGAATGATTATATGTATTGTAGAAATGTCTCCTATCATGTTCCCTAATTTTTTATTATGTCCACATCCTGGTCCCCATCTTGGACATCATAACAAACGTGCACTTTTTTGTTTAATTTACACATTGGACCATAGGGAAAATGAAACTACAGCTACAGAGGTGACCGTCTGATAGCCCAGCTCGACTATCCATCTCTACTGAAGACCCTTTCAGCTTTTTGAGAGTTGGGTGGAGGACATCATCTCTGAAAATAGGGTCCCACAGCTGCACCCCATCAGTGTGAGCAGGACTCTTAGGACTCTTAGACCCTTTCAGCTTTTTGAGAGTTGGGTGGAGGACATCATCTCTGAAAATAGGGTCCCACAGCTGCACCCCATCAGTGTGAGCAGGACTCTTAGGACTCTTAGAAGAGTCAATGCTCTGAGACCATGGGGGGCGCTTAGCCCCCTCTCTTCGTCACTGAGGATGATTTCATTTTTCAGGGATTAGAGAGGGTGGACCTTGTAGTGGACTGCAGGTATGGAGAGCTGTTGTCATCGTATTAAATAGATAAGAATGATTATATGTATTGTAGAAATGTCTCCTATCATGTTCCCTAATTTTTTATTATGTCCACATCCTGGTCCCCATCTTGGACATCATAACAAACGTGCACTTTTTTGTTTAATTTACACATTGGACCATAGGAAAAATGACACTACAGCTACAGAGGTGACCGTCTGATAGCCCAGCTCGACTATCCATCTCTACTGAAGACCCTTTCAGCTTTTTGAGAGTTGGGTGGAGAACATCATCTCTGAAAATAGGGTCCCACAGCTGCACCCCATCAGTGTGAGCAGGACTCTTAGGACTCTTAGAAGAGTCAATGCTCTGAGACCATGGGGGGCGCTTAGCCCCCTCTCCTCGTCACTGAGGATGATTTCCCTTTTTAGGGAATAGAGAGGGTGGTCCTTGTGGTGGACTGCAGGTATGGAGAGCTGTTGTCATCGTATTAGATAGATAAGAATGATTATATGTATTGTAGAAATGTCTCCTATCATGTTCCCTATTTTTTTATTATGTCCACATCCTGGTCCCCATCTTGGAAATCATAACAAACGTGCACTTTTTTGTTTAATTTACAAATTGGACCATAGGAAAAATGACACTACAGCTACAGAGGTGACCGTCTGATAGCCCAGCTCGACTATCCATCTCTACTGAAGACCCTTTCAACTTTCTGAGAGTTGGGTGGAGGACATCATCTCTGAAAATAGGGTCCCACAGCTGCACCCCATCAGAGTGACCAGGAATCTTAGGACTCTTAGAAGAGTCAATGCTCTGAGACCATGGGGGGCGCTTAGCCCCCTCTCTTCGTCACTGAGGATGATTTCATTTTTCAGGGATTAGAGAGAGTGGTCCTTGTGGTGGACTGCAGGTATGGAGAGCTGTTGTGATCGTATTAGATAGATAAGAATGATTATATGTATTGTAGAAATGTCTTCAGTAGAGATGGATAGTCGAGCTGGGCTATCAGACGGTCACCTCTGTAGCTGTAGTGTCATTTTTCCTATGGTCCAATGTGTAAATTAAACAAAAAAGTGCACGTTTGTTATGATGTCCAAGATGGGGACCAGGATGTGGACATAATAAAAAATTAGGGAACATGATAGGAGACATTTCTACAATACATATAATCATTCTTATCTATCTAATACGATGACAACAGCTCTCCATACCTGCAGTCCACCACAAGGACCACCCTCTCTAATCCCTGAAAAATGAAATCATCCTCAGTGACGAAGAGAGGGGGCTAAGCGCCCCCATGGTCTCAGAGCATTAACTCTTCTAAGAGTCCTAAGGACATTTCGCGCATAAATGAAATGATCACATTTTTCTCCAAAACTATAACAGATGCAAGCTTGTCCTGTTTGGTGGAGATAATATTTAATAAAATAAGTAGAAACCTACTAAAAGTTTTGTTTGTTTATACTGCAATCCTGAGATAATCGTCTCCATGCTCCAAATCCATTTTAAAGCCATTTCAAAGGCATTTCACGCATAAATGAAATGATCACATTTTTCTCCAAAACTATAACACATGCAAGCTTGTCCTGTTTGGTGGAGATGATATTTAATAAAATAAGTAGAAATCCACTAAAAGTTTTGTTTGGTTATCTTGCAATCCCAAGATAATCGTCTCCATGCTCCAAATCCATTTTAAAGCCATTTTTAAGGCATTTCGCGCATAAATGAAATGATCACATTTTTCTCCAAAACTATAACAGATGCAAGCTTGTCCTGTTTGGTGGAGATAATATTTAATAAAATAAGTAGAAATCTACTAAAAGTTTTGTTTGTTTATATTGCCATCCTGAGATAATCGTCTCCATGCTCCAAATCCATTTTAAACCATTTCAAAGGCATTTTGCGCATAAATGAAATGATCACATTTTTCTCCAAAACTATAACACATGCAAGCTTGTCCTGTTTGGTGGAGATGATATTTGGTAAAATAAGTAGAAATCCACTAAAAGTTTTGTTTGGTTATCTTGCAATCCCGAGATAATCGTCTCCATGCTCCAAATCTATTTTAAAGCCATTTCAAAGGCATTGTGCGCATAAATGAAATGATCACATTTTTCTCCAAAACTATAACAGATGCAAGCTTGTCCTGTTTGGTGGGGATAATATTTAATAAAATAAGTAGAAATCCACTAAAAGTTTTGTTTGGTTATCTTGCAATCCCGAGATAATCGTCTCCATGCTCCAAATCCATTTTAAAGCCATTTTTAAGGCATTTCGCGCATAAATGAAATGATCACATTTTTCTCCAAAACTATAACAGATGGAAGCTCGTCCTGTTTGGAGGGGATAATATTTAATAAAATAAGTAGAAATCCACTAAAAGTTTTGTTTGGTTATCTTGCAATCCCGAGATAATCGTCTCCATGCTTCAAATCCATTTAAAAGCCATTTTGAAGGCATTTCACGCATAAATGAAATGATCACATTTTTCTTCAAAACTAAAACAGATGCAAGCTTGTCCTGTTTGGAAGAGATGATATTTAATAAAATATGTAGAAATCCACTAAAAGTTTTGTTTGGTTATCTTGCAATCCCGAGATAATCGTCTCCATGCTTCAAAACTATTTTAAAGCCATTCTTAAGGCATTTCGCGCATACATGAAATGATCACATTTTTCTCCAAAACTATAACAGATGCAAGCTTGTCCTGTTTGGTGGAGATAATATTTAATAAAATAAGTAGAAACCTACTAAAAGTTTCGTTTGTTTATATTGCAATCCTGAGATAATCGTCTCCATGCTCCAAATCCATTTTAAAGCCATTTCAAAGGCATTTCGCGCATAAATGAAATGATCACATTTTTCTCCAAAACTATAACAGATGCAAGCTTGTCCTGTTTGGTGGAGATGATATTTCATAAAATAAGTAGAAATCCACTAAAAGTTTTGTTTGGTTATCTTGCAATCCCGAGATAATCGTCTCCATGCTCCAAACCCTTTTTAAAGCCATTTTTAAGGCATTTCGCGCATAAATGAAATGATCACATTTTTCTCCAAAACTATAACAGATGCAAGCTTGTCCTGTTTGGTGGGGATAATATTTAATAAAATAAGTAGAAATCCACTAAAAGTTTTGTTTGGTTATCTTGCAATCCCAAGATAATCGTCTCCATGCTCCAAATCCATTTTAAAGCCATTTTTAAGGCATTTCGCGCATAAATGAAATGATCACATTTTTCTCCAAAACTATAACAGATGCAAGCTTGTCCTGTTTGGTGGAGATAATATTTAATAAAATAAGTAGAAATCTACTAAAAGTTTCGTTTGTTTATATTGCCATCCTGAGATAATCGTCTCCTTGCTCCAAATCCATTTTAAAGCCATTTCAAAGGCATTTTGCGCATAAATGAAATGATCACATTTTTCTCCAAAACTATAACACATGCAAGCTTGTCCTGTTTGGTGGAGATGATATTTGGTAAAATAAGTAGAAATCCACTAAAAGTTTTGTTTGGTTATCTTGCAATCCCGAGATAATCGTCTCCATGCTCCAAATCTATTTTAAAGCCATTTCAAAGGCATTGTGCGCATAAATGAAATGATCACATTTTTCTCCAAAACTATAACAGATGCAAGCTTGTCCTGTTTGGAGGGGATGATATTTAATAAAATTATTAGAAATCCACTAAAAGTTGTGTTTGGTTATCTTGCAATCCCGAGATAATCGTCTCCATGCTTTAAAACCATTTTAAAGCCATTTTAAGGCATTTCGCGCATAAATGAAATGATCACATTTTTCTCCAAAACTATAACAGATGCAAGCTTGTCCTGTTTGGTGGAGATGATATTTAAAAAAAATAAGTAGAAATCCACTAAAAGTTTTGTTTGGTTATCTTGCAATCCCGAGATAATCGTCTCCGTGCTCCAAACCCTTTTTAAAGCCATTTTTAAGGCATTTCGCGCATAAATGAAATGATCACATTTTTTTCCAAAACTATAACAGATGCAAGCTTGTCCTGTTTGGTGGGGATAATATTTAATAAAATAAGTAGAAATCCACTAAAAGTTTTGTTTGGCGCCCCCCATGGTTTTAGAGCATTGACTCTTCTAAGAGTCCTAAGAGTCCTGCTTACACTGATGGGGTGCAGCTGTGGGACCCTATTTTAAGAGATGATGTCCTCCACCCAACTCTCAAAAAGCTGAAAGGGTCTTCAGTAGAGATGGATAGTTGAGCTGGGCTATCAGACGGTCACCTCTGTAGCTGTAGTGTCATTTTTCCTATGGTCCAATGTGTAAATTAAACAAAAAAGTGCACGTTTGTTATGATGTCCAAGATGGGGACCAGGATGTGGACATAATAAAAAATTAGGGAACATGATAGGAGACATTTCTACAATACATATAATCATTCTTATCTATCTAATACGATCACAACAGCTCTCCATTCCTGCAGTCCACCACAAGGACCACTCTCTCTAATCCCTGAAAAATGAAATCATCCTCAGTGACGAAGAGAGGGGGCTAAGCGCCCCCCATGGTCTCAGAGCATTGACTCTTCTAAGAGTCCTAAGAGTCCTGCTCACACTGATGGGGTGCAGCTGTGGGACCCTATTTTCAGAGATGATGTCCTCCACCCAACTCTCAAAAAGCTGAAAGGGTCTTCAGTAGAGATGGATAGTCGAGCTGGGCTATCAGACGGTCACCTCTGTAGCTGTAGTGTCATTTTTCCTATGGTCCAATGTGTAAATTAAACAAAAAAGTGCACGTTTGTTATGATTTCCAAGATGGGGACCAGGATGTGGACATAATAAAAAAATAGGGAACATGATAGGAGACATTTCTACAATACATATAATTATTCTTATCTATCTAATACGATGACAACAGCTCTCCATACCTGCAGTCCACCACAAGGACCACCCTCTCTAATCCCTGAAAAATGAAATCATCCTCAGTGACGAAGAGAGGGGGCTAAGCGCACCCCATGGTCTCAAAACATTGACTCTTCTAAGAGTCCTAAGAGTCCTGCTCACACTGATGGGGTGCAGCTGTGGGACCCTATTTTCAGAGATGATGTCCTCCACCCAACTCTCAAAAAGCTGAAAGGGTCTTCAGTAGAGATGGATAGTCGAGCTGGGCTATCAGACGGTCACCTCTGTAGCTGTAGTGTCATTTTTCCTATGGTCCAATGTGTAAATTAAACAAAAAAGTGCACGTTTGTTATGATTTCCAAGATGGGGACCAGGATGTGGACATAATAAAAAAATAGGGAACATGATAGGAGACATTTCTACAATACATATAATCATTCTTATCTATCTAATACGATGACAACAGCTCTCCATACCTGCAGTCCACCACAAGGACCACCCTCTCTATTCCCTGAAAAGTGAAATCATCCTCAGTGATGAAGAGAGGGGGCTAAGCGCCCCCCATGGTCTCAGAGCATTGACTCTTCTAAGAGTCCTAAGAGTCCTGCTCACACTGATGGGGTGCAGCTGTGGGACCCTATTTTCAGAGATGATGTTCTCCACCAAACTCTCAAAAAGCTGAAAGGGTCTTCAGTAGAGATGGATAGTCGAGCTGGGCTATCAGACGGTCACCTCTGTACCTGTAGTGTCATTTTTCCTATGGTCCAATGTGTAAATTAAACAAAAAAGTGCACGTTTGTTATGATGTCCAAGATGGGGACCAGGATGTGGACATAATAAAAAATTAGGGAACATGATAGGAGACATTTCTACAATACATATAATCATTCTTATCTATTTAATATGATGACAACAGCTCTCCATACCTGCAGTCCACCACAAGGACCACCCTCTCTAATCCCTGAAAAATGAAATCATCCTCAGTGACGAAGAGAGGGGGCTAAGCGCACCCCATGGTCTCAAAACATTGACTCTTCTAAGAGTCCTAAGAGTCCTGCTCACACTGATGGGGTGCAGCTGTGGGACCCTATTTTCAGAGATGATGTCCTCCACCCAACTCTCAAAAAGCTGAAAGGGTCTTCAGTAGAGATGGATAGTCGAGCTGGGCTATCAGACGGTCACCTCTGTAGCTGTAGTGTCATTTTTCCTATGGTCCAATGTGTAAATTAAACAAAAAAGTGCACGTTTGTTATGATTTCCAAGATGGGGACCAGGATGTGGACATAATAAAAAAATAGGGAACATGATAGGAGACATTTCTACAATACATATAATCATTCTTATCTATCTAATACGATGACAACAGCTCTCCATACCTGCAGTCCACCACAAGGACCACCCTCTCTATTCCCTGAAAAGTGAAATCATCCTCAGTGACGAAGAGAGGGGGCTAAGCGCCCCCCATGGTCTCAGAGCATTGACTCTTCTAAGAGTCCTAAGAGTCCTGCTCACACTGATGGGGTGCAGCTGTGGGACCCTATTTTCAGAGATGATGTTCTCCACCAAACTCTCAAAAAGCTGAAAGGGTCTTCAGTAGAGATGGATAGTCGAGCTGGGCTATCAGACGGTCACCTCTGTACCTGTAGTGTCATTTTTCCTATGGTCCAATGTGTAAATTAAACAAAAAAGTGCACGTTTGTTATGATGTCCAAGATGGGGACCAGGATGTGGACATAATAAAAAATTAGGGAACATGATAGGAGACATTTCTACAATACATATAATCATTCTTATCTATTTAATACGATGACAACAGCTCTCCATACCTGCAGTCCACCACAAGGACCACCCTCTCTAATCCCTGAAAAATGAAATCATCCTTAGTGACGAAGAGAGGGGGCTAAACGCCCCCCATGGTCTCAGAGCATTGACTCTTCTAAGAGTCCTAAGAGTCCTGCTCACACTGATGGGGTGCAGCTGTGGGACCCTATTTTCAGAGATGATGTCCTCCACCCAACTCTCAAAAAGCTGAAAGGGTCTTCAGTAGAGATGGATTGTCGAGCTGGGCTATCAGACGGTCACCTCTGTAGCTGTAGTGTCATTTTTCCTATGGTCCAATGTGTAAATTAAACAAAAAAGTGCACGTTTGTTATGATGTCCAAGATGGGGACCAGGATGTGGACATAATAAAAAATTAGGGAACATGATAGGAGACATTTCTACAATACATATAATCATTCTTATCTATCTAATACGATAACAGCTCTCCATACCTGCAGTCCACCACAAGGACCACCCTCTCTAATCCCTGAAAAATGAAATCATCCTCAGTGACGAAGAGAGGGGGCTAAGTGCCCCCAATGGTCTCAGAGCATTGACTCTTCTAAGAGTCCTAAGAGTCCTGCTCACACTGATGGGGTGCAGCTGTGGGACCCTATTTTCAGAGATGATGTCCTCCACCCAACTCTCAAAAAGCTGAAAGGGTCTTCAGTAGAGATGGATAGTCGAGCTGGGCTATCAGACGGTCACCTCTGTAGCTGTAGTGTCATTTTTCCTATGGTCCAATGTGTAAATTAAACAAAAAAGTGCACGTTTGTTATGATGTCCAAGATGGGGACCAGGATGTGGACATAATAAAAAATTAGGGAACATGATAGGAGACATTTCTACAATACATATAATCATTCTTATCTATCTAATACGATGACAACAGCTCTCCATACCTGCAGTCCACCACAAGGACCACCCTCTCTAATCCCTGAAAAATGAAATCATCCTCAGTGACGAAGAGAGGGGGCTAAGCGCCCCCATGGTCTCAGAGCATTAACTTTTCTAAGAGTCCTAAGAGTCCTGCTCACACTGATGGGGTGCAGCTGTGGGACCCTATTTTCAGAGATGATGTCCTCCACCCAACTCTCAAAAAGCTGAAAGGGTCTTCAGTAGAGATGGATAGTCGAGCTGGGCTATCAGACGGTCACCTCTGTAGCTGTAGTGTCATTTTTCCTATGGTCCAATGTGTAAATTAAACAAAAAAGTGCACGTTTGTTATGATGTCCAAGATGGGGACCAGGATGTGGACATAATAAAAAATTAGGGAACATGATAGGAGACATTTCTACAATACATATAATCATTCTTATCTATCTAATACGATGACAACAGCTCTCCATACCTGCAGTCCACCACAAGGACCACCCTCTCTAATCCCTGAAAAATGAAATCATCCTCAGTGACGAAGAGAGGGGGCCAAGCGCCCCCCATGGTACCAGAGCATTGACTCTTCTAAGAGTCCTAAGAGTCCTGCTCACACTGATGGGGTGAAGCTGTGGGACCCTATTTTCAGAGATGATGTCCTCCACCCGACTCTCAAAAAGCTGAAAGGGTCTTCAGTAGAGATGGATAGTCGAGCTGGGCTATCAGACGGTCACCTATGTAGCTGTAGTGTCATTTTTCCTATGGTCCAATGTGTAAATTAAACAAAAAAGTGCACGTTTGTTATGATGTCCAAGATGGGGACCAGGATGTGGACATAATAAGAAATTAGGGAACATGATAGGAGACATTTCTACAATACATATAATCATTCTTATCTATCTAATACGATGACAACAGCTCTCCATACCTGCAGTCCACCACAAGGACCACCCTCTCTAATCCCTGAAAAATGAAATCATCCTCAGTGACGAAGAGAGGGGGCTAAGTGCCCCTAATGGTCTCAGAGCATTGACTCTTCTAAGAGTCCTAAGAGTCCTGCTCACACTGATGGGGTGCAGCTGTGGGACCCTATTTTCAGAGATGATGTCCTCCACCCAACTCTCAAAAAGCTGAAAGGGTCTTCAGTAGAGATGGATAGTCGAGCTGGGCTATCAGACGGTCACCTCTGTAGCTGTAGTGTCATTTTTCCTATGGTCCAATGTGTAAATTAAACAAAAAAGTGCACGTTTGTTATGATGTCCAAGATGGGGACCAGGATGTGGACATAATAAAAAATTAGGGAACATGATAGGAGACATTTCTACAATACATATAATCATTCTTATCTATCTAATACGATGACAACAGCTCTCCATACCTGCAGTCCACCACAAGGACCACCCTCTCTAATCCCTGAAAAATGAAATCATCCTCAGTGACGAAGAGAGGGGGCTAAGCGCCCCCATGGTCTCAGAGCATTAACTCTTCTAAGAGTCCTAAGAGTCCTGCTCACACTGATGGGGTGCAGCTGTGGGACCCTATTTTCAGAGATGATGTCCTCCACCCAACTCTCAAAAAGCTGAAAGGGTCTTCAGTAGAGATGGATAGTCGAGCTAGGCTATCAGACGGTCACCTCTGTAGCTGTAGTGTCATTTTTCCTATGGTCCAATGTGTAAATTAAACAAAAAAGTGCACGTTTGTTATGATGTCCAAGATGGGGACCAGGATGTGGACATAATAAAAAATTAGGGAACATGATAGGAGACATTTCTACAATACATATAATCATTCTTATCTATCTAATACGATGACAACAGCTCTCCATAACTGCAGTCCACCACAAGGTCCACCCTCTCTAATCCCTGAAAAATGAAATCATCCTCAGTGACGAAGAGAGGGGGCCAAGCGCCCCCCATGGTACCAGCGCATTGACTCTTCTAAGAGTCCTAAGAGTCCTGCTCACACTGATGGGGTGAAGCTGTGGGACCCTATTTTCAGAGATGATGTCCTCCACCCGACTCTCAAAAAGCTGAAAGGGTCTTCAGTAGAGATGGATAGTCGAGCTGGTCTATCAGACGGTCACCTCTGTAGCTGTAGTGTCATTTTTCCTATGGTCCAATGTGTAAATTAAACAAAAAAGTGCACGTTTGTTATGATGTCCAAGATGGGGACCAGGATGTGGACATAATAAGAAATTAGGGAACATGATAGGAGACATTTCTACAATACATATAATCATTCTTATCTATCTAATACGATGACAACAGCTCTCCATACCTGCAGTCCACCACAAGGACCACCCTCTCTAATCCCTGAAAAATGAAATCATCCTCAGTGACGAAGAGAGGGGGCTAAGTGCCCCTAATGGTCTCAGAGCATTGACTCTTCTAAGAGTCCTAAGAGTCCTGCTCACACTGATGGGGTGCAGCTGTGGGACCCTATTTTCAGAGATGATGTCCTCCACCCAACTCTCAAAAAGCTGAAAGGGTCTTCAGTAGAGATGGATAGTCGAGCTGGGCTATCAGACGGTCACCTCTGTAGCTGTAGTGTCATTTTTCCTATGGTCCAATGTGTAAATTAAATAAAAAAGTGCACGTTTGTTATGATGTCCAAGATGGGGACCAGGATGTGGACATAATAAAAAATTAGGGAACATGATAGGAGACATTTCTACAATACATATAATCATTCTTATCTATCTAATACGATGACAACAGCTCTCCATACCTGCAGTCCACCACAAGGACCACCCTCTCTAATCCCTGAAAAATGAAATCATCCTCAGTGACGAAGAGAGGGGGCTAAGCGCCCCCATGGTCTCAGAGCATTAACTCTTCTAGAAGTCCTAAGAGTCCTGCTCACACTGATGGGGTGCAGCTGTGGGACCCTATTTTCAGAGATGATGTCCTCCACCCAACTCTCAAAAAGCTGAAAGGGTCTTCAGTAGAGATGGATAGTCGAGCTAGGCTATCAGACGGTCACCTCTGTAGCTGTAGTGTCATTTTTCCTATGGTCCAATGTGTAAATTAAACAAAAAAGTGCACGTTTGTTATGATGTCCAAGATGGGGACCAGGATGTGGACATAATAAAAAATTAGGGAACATGATAGGAGACATTTCTACAATACATATAATCATTCTTATCTATCTAATACGATGACAACAGCTCTCCATACCTGCAGTCCACCACAAGGACCACGCTCTCTAATCCCTGAAAAATGAAATCATCCTCAGTGACGAAGAGAGGGGGCCAAGCGCCCCCCATGGTACCAGCGCATTGACTCTTCTAAGAGTCCTAAGAGTCCTGCTCACACTGATGGGGTGAAGCTGTGGGACCCTATTTTCAGAGATGATGTCCTCCACCCGACTCTCAAAAAGCTGAAAGGGTCTTCAGTAGAGATGGATAGTCGAGCTGGTCTATCAGACGGTCACCTCTGTAGCTGTAGTGTCATTTTTCCTATGGTCCAATGTGTAAATTAAACAAAAAAGTGCACGTTTGTTATGATGTCCAAGATGGGGACCAGGATGTGGACATAATAAGAAATTAGGGAACATGATAGGAGACATTTCTACAATACATATAATCATTCTTATCTATCTAATACGATGACAACAGCTCTCCATACCTGCAGTCCACCACAAGGACCACCCTCTCTAATCCCTGAAAAATGAAATCATCCTCAGTGACGAAGAGAGGGGGCTAGGTGCCCCCAATGGTCTCAGAGCATTGACTCTTCTAAGAGTCCTAAGAGTCTTGCTCACACTGATGGGGTGAAGCTGTGGGACCCTATTTTCAGAGATGATGTCCTCCACCCAACTCTCAAAAAGCTGAAAGGGTCTTCAGTAGAGATGGATAGTCGAGCTGGGCTACCAGACGGTCACCTATGTAGCTGTAGTGTCATTTTTCCTATGGTCCAATGTGTAAATTAAACAAAAAAGTGCACGTTTGTTATGATGTCCAAGATGGGGACCAGGATGTGGACATAATAAAAAATTAGGGAACATGATAGGAGACATTTCTACAATACATATAATCATTCTTATCTATCTAATACGATGACAACAGCTCTCCATACCTGCAGTCCACCACAAGGACCACCCTCTCTAATCCCTGAAAAATGAAATCATCCTCAGTGACGAAGAGAGGGGGCTAAGCGCCCCCATGGTCTCAGAGCATTAACTCTTCTAAGAGTCCTAAGAGTCCTGCTCACACTGATGGGGTGCAGCTGTGGGACCCTATTTTCAGAGATGATGTCCTCCACCCAACTCTCAAAAAGCTGAAAGGGTCTTCAGTAGAGATGGATAGTCGAGCTGGGCTATCAGACGGTCACCTCTGTAGCTGTAGTGTCATTTTTCCTATGGTCCAATGTGTAAATTAAACAAAAAAGTGCACGTTTGTTATGATGTCCAAGATGGGGACCAGGATGTGGACATAATAAAAAATTAGGGAACATGATAGGAGACATTTCTACAATACATATAATTATTCTTATCTATCTAATACGATGACAACAGCTCTCCATACCTGCAGTCCACCACAAGGACCACCCTCTCTAATCCCTGAAAAATGAAATCATCCTCAGTGACGAAGAGAGGGGGCCAAGCGCCCCCCATGGTACCAGAGCATTGACTCTTCTAAGAGTCCTAAGAGTCCTGCTCACACTGATGGGGTGAAGCTGTGGGACCCTATTTTCAGAGATGATGTCCTCCACCCAACTCTCAAAAAGCTGAAAGGGTCTTCAGTAGAGATGGATAGTCGAGCTGGGCTATCAGACGGTCACCTCTGTAGCTGTAGTGTCATTTTTCCCATGGTCCAATGTGTAAATTAAACAAAAAAGTGCACGTTTGTTATGATGTCCAAGATGGGGACCAGGATGTGGACATAATAAGAAATTAGGGAACATGATAGGAGACATTTCTACAATACATAAAATCATTCTTATCTATCTAATACGATCACAACAGCTCTCCATACCTGCAGTCCACCACAAGGACCACTCTCTCTAATCCCTGAAAAATTAAATCATCCTCAGTGACGAAGAGAGGGGGCTAAGCGCCCCCCATGGTCTCAGAGCATTGACTCTTCTAAGAGTCCTAAGATTCCTGCTCACACTGATGGGGTGCAGCTGTGGGACCCTATTTTCAGAGATGATGTCCTCCACCCAACTCTCAAAAAGCTGAAAGGGTCTTCAGTAGAGATGGATAGTCGAGCTGGGCTATCAGACGGTCACCTCTGTAGCTGTAGTGTCATTTTTCCTATGGTCCAATGTGTAAATTAAACAAAAAAGTGCACGTTTGTTATGATTTCCAAGATGGGGACCAGGATGTGGACATAATAAAAAAATAGGGAACATGATAGGAGACATTTCTACAATACATATAATCATTCTTATCTATCTAATACGATGACAACAGCTCTCCATACCTGCAGTCCACCACAAGGACCACCCTCTCTATTACCTGAAAAGTGAAATCATCCTCAGTGACGAAGAGAGGGGGCTAAGCGCCCCCCATGGTCTCAGAGCATTGACTCTTCTAAGAGTCCTAAGAGTCCTGCTCACACTGATGGGGTGAAGCTGTGGGACCCTATTTTCAGAGATGATGTCCTCCACCCAACTCTCAAAAAGCTGAAAGGGTCTTCAGTAGAGATGGATAGTCGAGCTGGGCTACCAGACGGTCACCTATGTAGCTGTAGTGTCATTTTTCCTATGGTCCAATGTGTAAATTAAACAAAAAAGTGCACGTTTGTTATGATGTCCAAGATGGGGACCAGGATGTGGACATAATAAAAAATTAGGGAACATGATAGGAGACATTTCTACAATACATATAATCATTCTTATCTATCTAATACGATGACAACAGCTCTCCATACCTGCAGTCCACCACAAGGACCACCCTCTCTAATCCCTGAAAAATGAAATCATCCTCAGTGACGAAGAGAGGGGGCTAAGCGCCCCCATGGTCTCAGAGCATTAACTCTTCTAAGAGTCCTAAGAGTCCTGCTCACACTGATGGGGTGCAGCTGTGGGACCCTATTTTCAGAGATGATGTCCTCCACCCAACTCTCAAAAAGCTGAAAGGGTCTTCAGTAGAGATGGATAGTCGAGCTGGGCTATCAGACGGTCACCTCTGTAGCTGTAGTGTCATTTTTCCTATGGTCCAATGTGTAAATTAAACAAAAAAGTGCACGTTTGTTATGATGTCCAAGATGGGGACCAGGATGTGGACATAATAAAAAATTAGGGAACATGATAGGAGACATTTCTACAATACATATAATCATTCTTATCTATCTAATACGATGACAACAGCTCTCCATACCTGCAGTCCACCACAAGGACCACCCTCTCTAATCCCTGAAAAATGAAATCATCCTCAGTGACGAAGAGAGGGGGCCAAGCGCCCCCCATGGTACCAGAGCATTGACTCTTCTAAGAGTCCTAAGAGTCCTGCTCACACTGATGGGGTGAAGCTGTGGGACCCTATTTTCAGAGATGATGTCCTCCACCCAACTCTCAAAAAGCTGAAAGGGTCTTCAGTAGAGATGGATAGTCGAGCTGGGCTATCAGACGGTCACCTCTGTAGCTGTAGTGTCATTTTTCCCATGGTCCAATGTGTAAATTAAACAAAAAAGTGCACGTTTGTTATGATGTCCAAGATGGGGACCAGGATGTGGACATAATAAGAAATTAGGGAACATGATAGGAGACATTTCTACAATACATAAAATCATTCTTATCTATCTAATACGATCACAACAGCTCTCCATACCTGCAGTCCACCACAAGGACCACTCTCTCTAATCCCTGAAAAATTAAATCATCCTCAGTGACGAAGAGAGGGGGCTAAGCGCCCCCCATGGTCTCAGAGCATTGACTCTTCTAAGAGTCCTAAGATTCCTGCTCACACTGATGGGGTGCAGCTGTGGGACCCTATTTTCAGAGATGATGTCCTCCACCCAACTCTCAAAAAGCTGAAAGGGTCTTCAGTAGAGATGGATAGTCGAGCTGGGCTATCAGACGGTCACCTCTGTAGCTGTAGTGTCATTTTTCCTATGGTCCAATGTGTAAATTAAACAAAAAAGTGCACGTTTGTTATGATTTCCAAGATGGGGACCAGGATGTGGACATAATAAAAAAATAGGGAACATGATAGGAGACATTTCTACAATACATATAATCATTCTTATCTATCTAATACGATGACAACAGCTCTCCATACCTGCAGTCCACCACAAGGACCACCCTCTCTATTACCTGAAAAGTGAAATCATCCTCAGTGACGAAGAGAGGGGGCTAAGCGCCCCCCATGGTCTCAGAGCATTGACTCTTCTAAGAGTCCTAAGAGTCCTGCTCACACTGATGGGGTGCAGCTGTGGGACCCTATTTTCAGAGATGATGTTCTCTACCCAACTCTCAAAAAGCTGAAAGGGTCTTCAGTAGAGATGGATAGTCGAGCTGGGCTATCAGACGGTCACCTCTGTAGCTGTAGTGTCATTTTTCCTATGGTCCAATGTGTAAATTAAACAAAAAAGTGCACGTTTGTTATGATGTCCAAGATGGGGACCAGGATGTGGACATAATAAAAAATTAGGGAACATGATAGGAGACATTTCTACAATACATATAATCATTCTTATCTATTTAATACGATGACAACAGCTCTCCATACCTGCAGTCCACCACAAGGACCACCCTCTCTAATCCCTGAAAAATGAAATCATCCTCAGTGACGAAGAGTGGGGGCTAAGCGCCCCCCATGGTCTCAGAGCATTGACTCTTCTAAGAGTCCTAAGATTCCTGCTCACACTGATGGGGTGCAGCTGTGGGACCCTATTTTCAGAGATGATGTCCTCCACCCAACTCTCAAAAAGCTGAAAGGGTCTTCAGTAGAGATGGATAGTCGAGCTGGGCTATCAGACGGTCACCTCTGTAG